>NW_012150174.1:1665205-1672174 GCF_000956105.1 Propithecus coquereli
CCTCAATAGACACAGAAAAAACATTTGACAAAATCCAACACCTATTCAAAATAAGTAAAAAAACAAAAAGAAAAAAGAAACAAACACAACTATTCATAATGAAAACCCTCAACAAATTAGGAATAGAAGGAAATTTTCTTAACATGATAAAGAGCATCTACTCAATGGTGAAAAACTAAATGTTTTCCTCCAAAAATTGGGAACAAGACAAGGATGCTCATTCTCAGCACTTCATGGAAATATTGTATTAGAGGTCTTAGCCAAGGCAGTCAGACAAGAAAAAGAAATAAAAGACGTTCAGAATAAATAAAATGTTATTCACAGGCCGGGCGCAGTGGCTGACACCTGTAATCCTAGCACTCTGGGAGGCCGAGGCGGGCAGATCGTTTGAGCTCAGGAGTTCGAAACCAGCCTAAGCAAGAGCAAGACCCCGTCTCTACTAAAATTAGAAAGAAATTAATTGGACAACTAAAAATATATAGAAAAAATTAGCCGGGCATGGTGGCGCATGCCTGTAGTCCCAGCTACTCGGGAGGCTGAGGCAGGAGCATCGCTTGAGCCCAGGAGTTTGAGGTTGCTGTGAGCTAGGATGATCTAGATTTGATGTGGGAGCCATGCAAATATTTTATAAAATTGTGAAACAAAATTAAATAGCAGTTCCTCAGTATCAAAATTAAAATGAATATACTTAGTCATGTATTTGGTTTTGGCCTACCCACAGAGAAAAACCATTCCAAATGATTTTAAAATACAGTATAAAATTTGAATACCCCTAAAGTACTGATCTCCAGACTCATAATCTGGTACCTGTTTGACATTTCCTCTTTTCAGATATCTCAAATTTAACATGTCCCAACTGGAAATCTTGATTTTTCTAGCCCATACCTAACATTCCCTCACTGACTCCTACCCCACTGAAAGCATCCCAACCCAGGTAAATGGAACTACTATCCAGTTACTCAAAGGAAAAATCTAGAAGTTACTTTTGATTCCTCCCTTTCCCTTACTACACATAATCTATCAGTAGTTGTGCACATTTTATTAATATCTCCAAAGTACATCTTGAATTTGTCCCCCTTGTACATGTACCAGTGAGAAGTCATACAATTTTGGAGAGTCAGGCAGTAAACTATAGTGCTACTTTCACCTTTCACACAGTAATCTGGAATACAAACCTTAGCCTTTAGAATGTAAACCTTGAAAGCATATGATTAAGCAAATTATCTTTTCATATACACTAATATTTAAAGAAACCTTCATTATAGTACATACACTGATTACAACAGTGCAAAACACGTTATACCTGCGGTCCCCAAGTCCCAGGCCGTGGACCAGCACTGGTCCTGGTCTCAGTCCATGGCCTGTTGGACACCCCCTGCCCTGGGCCTGCACAGTGGGAGGTAGGCGGTGGATGAGCGAGCAAAGCTTCATCTGTATTTATGGCTGGCATCACCGCCTGAGCTCTGCCTCCTGTCACAACAGCGGCACTGGATTCTCGTAGGAGCAAGAACCTTACTGTAAACTGCACATGCAAAGGATCCAGGTAGCATGCTCCTTACGAGAATCTAACGCCTGATAATCTAGGGTGGAGCTGAGGCGGTGATGCTGGCGCTGGGGGGCAGCTGCAAATGCAACAAATGTGGTTTGCTTGAATCATCCTGAGGCCATCCCCCACCCCCCAGCCCCCAGCCCCCATCAGTGGAAGAATTATCTTACATAAAGTTAGTCCCTGGTGCCAAAAAGGTTGGGGGCCACTGTGTTATACCAACAAAACAGGAAGAGATTCTAGAATTATATTGGTAGCACAGGATTTAATACTCATTAAATTCTTCTTTCCTACAAAGTTGTTACTAACCCCACTCCCCAAAAAACTCTTCAATTAACAGTCAAAATAAAGCTGACCTGGCTTGGTAACAATAATCATTTTGCAGCGGGGACTGTATTATATAATATTAAGAATCATTAATTTAAAGACAGACACATTTCACTGGACTAAATCAAGGCATGTTTCTCCTTTTATCTGGCGTGCACCTGCTGTGATAATCACTAAATTGGAGTTTGCAGTGACAAGGTAATCTGGGGAAAGATTTGAAGAAAAAACAGATTATGAAAGAAAACATCTGACATTCAAGTACACATTTCCTGTTGACTTCAATCACCATACTAGGTTTACCGAAGAGCGGGTTCCCTTAAATCTTATACTATGCTCATAGTACTCTTTTAATTTAAGGAAATTAGTTCTAAGTTTTCCTTGTCCATTAAAAAACAAAAACCTAAGCCAGGAGCGGTGGCACATGCCTGTAGTTCCAGCTGCTAGTGAGGCTGACGAGAGATGATCACCTGAGCCCAGGAGTTCAAGTCCAGCCTGTGCAACACAATGAGACCCTGTCTATTTAAAAAAAAAAAAAAAAACAAAAAAAAAAAAACCTCCTAACATGTCTTTTGTACTATTTAGAGTAAGAGGTCAAAATGTGGATTAGTCTGGTAAATGAAGAATATTTACTTAGAGATAGAAGTGGTGTGAAAAGACCTTTGACCAGGGAGACCTTGGTTTATTCATTTGTTCAAATAATTATTTCCTGGGGGCCAAGTGAATAAAGGATAGTGGTGAAGAGCTTAGGGTTTGGAGTCAAACAGAACTGGGTTAAAATCCCTACTCCATCGCTTTATTTAACCTCAGTTTGCAGGTACATCATCTGTAAGACACAAAGTTGTGCACAGGATTAAATAATATAAAGTGCTTAAGTCAGTGTCTAGCACACAACTGACCATTAATTAATGATAGCTATCATGGTAACTACTATTTCTGCTGCTCACAGAGAACTCAGTCCTGTGCTATAGGAAATCTTGTAAACAAAGTACAACCTAATGAATCTGAACATGTTTTAAGAGTACAGAGTAGGGGGGCCGGGTGCGGTGGCTCACGCCTGTAATCCTAGCACTCTGGGAGGCCGAGGCGGGCGGATCGTTCTGAGTTCAGGAGTTCGAGACCAGCCTGAGCAAGAGCGAGACCCCGTCTCTACCAAAAAAATGGAAAGAAATTAATTGGACAGCTAAAAATATATGTAGAAAAAATTAGCCGGTCATGGTGGCGCGTGCCTGTGGTCCCAGCTACTCAGGAGGCTGAGACAGTAGGATTGCTTGAGCCCAGGAGTTTGAGGTTGCTGTGAGCTAGGCTGATGCCACGGCACTCGCCCCAGGCAAGAAAGTGAGACTCTGTCTCAAAAAAAAAAAAAAAAAGAGTACAGAGTAGGGAGCAACCAGCCTTATCTATAAAAACTGAGGAGGTCAAAGGAAATAAAGATGATCTTCTAGATTTTTTATGTAGTATTAGTACATGTATAATATTTAAACTATGACATTAACCTTTGCTGGAGACAATATTTGGCATTTTCATAAAAGGGCTGCCATGTTGAAGATCCACTGTCTCACCCTTCAGTTTTCCCTCATCAACATCCTCAAGGGCAAGTTCATCACTCAAACCCTAAAAGATATTGGTCAAGGGGGGTGGGGTGGGAGTACCTCTTGATTAATTGGAGAGTGAAAAAAATTCTCATATTGGTGATCTATGTCTAGCTTGTGAATTACTGGACTGAGAGAAGACATAATCTATCTCCTCATCATTTCATCATGATACAGAAGTCCAAACCAGAAGAGATACAAGTTACAAGTTTCAGCTCATCATTAGGAAAACAAAAACAGAAACTGTTTAGTGAAGAGAACAGTCTCTGAAGGTAGTGAACACCCCATCTTCAATTTCAGCTGAGGCTACACAGGGAGAAACTGCTGTCAAAGGAATTTCTCACCAGACTGTGAGCTCCTTGATTCATCTCCACCCATGTGGTACTTGGCATCCACAGGAGCTCAATAAAAGTTTTAATAAATGGATTTAGTCCATTTTCTGTTACTTAGAATTCCTGAAAGTGGGTAATTTATAAGGAAAAGGAATTTATTTCTTACAGTTACGGAGACTGAGAAGTCCAAGGTCAAGGAACCACATCTGGTGAGGGCCTTGCCAGTGGGGCCTCTGCAGAGTCCCGAAGCAGTGCAGGGCATCGCTGAGAGTGCTAAGCTCAGGTCTCTCTTCCTCTTCTTATAAAGCCACCAGTCCCGCTCCCGTTAATAACCCATTGATCCATAAACCCATCCCTCATGACCCAATCACGTCTTAAAGGCCCCACCTCTCAATACTGCCACACTGGGGATTAAGTTTCAACGTGAGTTTTCAAGGGGACAAACATTCAAACTATAGCAAATGAGTTAAAATAGAAGGCTCCTTTTAACTCTAAAATGTTTTTGTTCTATAATCAGACAATATTACCTGCAGAAACCAATTAGTACTATATATTTCTAGGATAGTAATTTATATGTAAGACAGGAGAGAAAATATATTTGTATTCACAAAAGAAATACTAGAGGATACACAAGAAACTAATATAAATGGTTGCCTAAAATGGACATTGGGAAAAGGTTAGATGGAAACTGGATGAGAATGTGACTTCTCCACATATGTCTTTTTGGATTACTTTTATTTTTGAACCTTGTGTGTGTATTACCTTTTGGGGAATAGATGTTTACATATTTTTATCTTCATTACATATTCAAATTTTCCCTAGGAGGAAAAATGCCTCTGTGCTAGTACTTAGAAATAAATGATGAAGAATCTATAATTTAAGCACATATCTAACTTACATTGTTGGATCTTTTTCCTTTATTCTAATTATTGGAAATCAAAAGGTTAAGCACTTTAAATTTTAAACTAGACAATAACTAATTAGCCCAGACGTCTAAGCGGTACCGCAAGGAAAAGACTGGTGCTTAATGAAATGCCAACGCTTTCTGAATACTCTAAATTATTCACAGAGATTAGAACAGTATGGAACAGAATTACACAGTACTCATAAAATTATCTTAAAAGATAGTTTTAAAAATGTATCATAACACTAGTAGCACTGAACATACCTAGCCCAAGATCTTAGTTTCTAATACCATTCTCCAATAAAAGGAACCAAGGTTCCATGGAGGAAAAAAGGCTATTCTACGACTGGTGCAGAAAATATACAAGATGAAGAACCTGAAACATTTTGAAGTTCCAGAAAGTAAGTAAAACAAAATAAAAACTCTACATTGATGGAGTAAGCCAAAGGGACACAGCAGCCAACTGGAAGAGCTCCCAATGGCCAAAGCTGGTACAATTTAAGAACCAAAGACGTATTTGATTATAACCCATAGCATAAAATACCATGAGCCCATACCGATATTAACAAATGACTGAATTAATTAATAGGAGAGAAAAGGCAGATCTCTCATGGAGAATTAAAACAATTTAATATTTCTGGAGGGTAGATACTCTACCTTCAAAGAAAGGGAGCATAACCCTTTACGTGTGGGCCACATAGAGGGACTCCCTTCCAAACAGTACAGTATGAAAAGAGAGAGAAGAGTAACTTTACAACAGAGAAACCTGACAAACAACACCTCAGCCAGGTGACTCAGGTCAGCATTAACACTGGTAAATCACATTGATAGTATGTACCCTAAATATGTGATGAAAATGTCACTTTACCTCTATGTCTTCCTCCCTAAAACCCAAAACCCCGGTCTGATCATGAGAAAAACACTAAATTCCAACAGAGGTGCATTCTACAAAATATGTGACCAGTACTCTGCAATACGGTCAAAGTCATCAAAAACAACAAAAGTCTCACAGTCTACAAGAGCCCAAGGAGACATGGTGACTAAATGTAATGTGTTATCATCCTGGATGCACAGGTGGGACAGAGGCCATCAGGTAAAAACTAAGGAAATCTGAGTAAAGTATGGGCTTTAGTTAACATACCACTATCTGTTCTTTAATCATGACAAATGTACCACACTGAGGTATAACATACTAAGGTATGATGATGTTAATAACTACATGTGGTATATAAAGTCTCTCTGTACTTTTCAGTTTTTCTGTAAATCTAAAACTATTCTAAAAAATGAAGTCTATAGAAACGTATTCTAACTCGATCTCTCGGGACCCACTTTCCTTACTTATAAAAATGAAGCAGAGTAGACTATCCAATCCTTGTATTCACAATCCAGTGCTTTTTCCCTTTTAATGTGCATGTGGATTTTCGCAATCCTTTCTTTCAATTACTAAGTGTCTATCACACTAGACTGTTCTAGAGTCAGGATACACCACCAAATTAAACAAAGTTGGATCTCATCATTCATTATACAACGAAAGTTTATGTATTATGGTATGATTCAGTAATTTTCAAAGGCATTACTGTTTCTCCACTAGGTTTGTAAATTCCTGCCAATAAATTACCAAACAAATCCTACTGAGAATTCCTTCATCAGAAAGGAGTTTCTAAAATACCACAACCTCCATGAATGAAAGAAGTTGCACTGTCTAGGGCAAAGACGGAGTGATTACAGTGAGCCTTAATCTAGAGCTTTGCAGGGAGTCTGTGCACCACATTGTCTATGGTATACAAATGGTATCGTTTGCAATGTAACAGAATTCAAGTTCTAGAAGCTTGTGGCTGTTATCACTTTTTTTAGGGATAGAGCTCCATCCCTCCCAGAAAGGCCCTTAAAAGCAGAGATGGTAAATAAATCTTTTAGTTCCAACTTTTCTACATGCAATATCGGTATACTTTATCAATTCATGCAACTTAGGATAGTCTGTGCCTTTTTTCTCCTCTATAAAATAGATCTATTTACTTTTCAGGGTTACTGTATACGATAATGTATATAAAGCATATTGTCATTATCATTGAGGTTAAAAACGAATGTAGGCTGCACAGTGGCTCATGCCTGTAACTTGGGAGGCTACAGTGGGAGGATCACTTGAGCTCAGGAGTTCCAGACCAGCCTGGGTAACATAGCCAGCCCTTGTCTCTACAAAAAATAAGAAAAATTAGCCAGGCATAGTGGCAGGTGCCTGTAGTTCCAGTTACTTGGGAAGCTGAGGCAGGA
>NW_012150174.1:1672674-1678192 GCF_000956105.1 Propithecus coquereli
ATTACTATTGGTAGAACAAAATGAGTCATGGGGAGTTTGTATGATTGGCAAGAGCAGCAGTTGACAGGAGCTGCTACTCTTAATGCCATAAGGACACTATGTCATCTAGATATGAAACCCTGGGCCAATCCTTTAAATTCAATCAATCATGCCAGCATTAAAGGCCTTGTAAAAAAAAAAAAAAAGGGGGCGTAAGGAAATTTTACAGATATTCCATTAACAAAAACAAAGTACAGCTCAAAGTTTCATATGATTTACTAAAACTTTATGAGCTCAGATCAGGGTAATATTCTTAGAAAGGGGTCAGAATCTTCTTAGTCTTCTGTCTCTAGCCATTAAACTAGAATCTTACTTTATCAGCTACATCATACTAAGAACAATAAACACTAAAACTAACCTAACATGAATAAGGAAGGAAGGGAAATAAAGACAGAAACCAGGAAATGGGAAAGAGAGAGTTAAAGGAAAAAAGATTACTGCATTTGGTACTAGTAGAATGCCTACCACCACTGACATGTTGTGCACTCTCTTCTCTGCCACCTATTTCTCCAGTTCTTTAAAATTTGTGAGCTCATTTTCCGAATCAAGCAAAGGGGTACCTCATTATTGTCATTAGTGAAAATGAAATGTCAACACGCTTTCACTGAACTTGTGACACATATGATACCACCATACAATTTAGAAAAAGGAGCTCCCTCCGGGAGGAACAATGAGAGAAGGGCACCTGTTCCTCTGGACTAGCCCAGGCCCTGCGCAGGGCCCCCACAGACCCCCTGAACCGGGCAAAACCTGCACAACCATGTGCAGTGGCCTTGCCTCCAACCAAGGAAATCTTGGCTAACCCTGTGGCACCGAGCACACAGCTTACTTTTAATAAGATGCTGATAGCATAGGCCATACCAGCCAATCCAGTTCCCACAATGGAGATCTTACTGTGATGAATGGCCTCCTCCGAAGTGAAATTCTGAGTAACTTCACGCTTCACGGTCGCCATCTTGGAAACCTAACAGAGCGAAGAAAAACTGCACAGCCCTTTCCAGATTTGGAATTGGTCTGTAGAGAAAGCGCGTCGGGAGAACTCCTGGGCCCCTGTGTGGAAAGATGTGCTGCAGACACAACAGGGACGGGACCCACAAATTTGACTGGCAAGGCAGCTGGGTAGTTTCTGGCCAGCAGCCCAGCATCCGCGAAGCAAAGCAGGGAAAGGAGAAGGAAGGTGGGTATGGATAAGAGGGAGTGAAGGAAAGGAAAGGGGCTACTCCGTTAAACATGAGACTACAGCTGGCATGGCTCTCCCTCCCCTCCTCCAGCTGACCACCCTTCTCTCTCCTCTTACACTCTTTCCCCGCCCCCAGCTCTCAGCTCCAGGACCCCGGCCTGCCGGGTCTGCAGGCCCAGGCGCCAGGTACTTCCAGCCACACTCACAGCGGGTAAGGGCCAGCCGCCCCAGAGCAGGCTGCATGCGCCTGGCGCGGACAAAGAGCCATCCTCAGGTGGAAACAACTGGCTCCCACGGCGCCCACGCTCTGGCCGGTTCGCGGTGCTCCCGCAAGCCAGCTCACAGCTCTCACTCAAGAGGCGAGAAAGAGAACGGAGGGACACAGCCTTGGAGCAGCCTCTCGGAGTTCGCAGGAAGTAAACAAGGGACCCGCTAACTCCCCGCCACGCCTGCCACTGCGGCTGCGCAAGACCGCGCCCAGCTCGTGCGGGCAGCACACCTGGCGCAGGTGCGGCGCCGACGCGGGCCTGGGGCACTGCGCCTGCGCCTTTGCCTGCCGCCGCCTCGCAGCCTCGTGCCGGTGGGCGTGCTGATCTTTCCGCGGTCCGCGGGCCTCAGCTAGCGCGCGCGGTACTGTTTCCCAGAACCCAAGCACTAGAGAGCCAGGTAGTTTTACTTCTAACCAGACCTTGTCTGCATGTATCCAAAAAGAGCTGTTTAACCCCCATTTGGAAATTTATCGCCAGTGCTGTAGGAGAAAGGGACCTCAGGGCTTTTCACCACCTCAAATGTGAGATGAAGTAGAAAAAATAATATTTAAAAACCCTCTATGCAAAGGGAATTTTGAAATTAGATATGAAACCCTAAGAATTTGATCAGTGGAGTGCTAATTCATAACCATTTCTACAAGTGGAAGGGAAAGCTCAACTCATTAAGTAGTTAAATGTAGAATCCAAAATTAGTCTGTAATGAATCAAGGTTTCTACTTCTCTTCTCCCACCACATTTTACGTAATTATGTTTTCCAACTCATTTATAATCAAAAATACATACACATTTGATAAATTCTTTTATAAAATGTAGAGCAGCGTTTCTCTTTTTTCATTATCGACCTCCTCAGGAGCCTTTTTTGACATTCCCCCCCCATTGTGAAATTAAATATTAAGGAATAAGATTTCTCAGGTAGGATTGAGCTTTAGCGTGACAAACCCTTGTAATAGCTAAGATTTTTTTCACACACACCCCCAAGAACCAATTTTCACTCCCTTGGGGACTATACTGTCCTGTTGCGAATATGAGATATAGAGCAGTTTTACTTCCTAGAACAGTCTCTTTAGAAACTATATATATTTTTCAACTTTTCAATCTTTGCAAGGATTTCCTAAAATGAAGTTTTAATTTGGTGTACAAACGGGAGTTTTTAAAAAAGGCAAAACTGAGGCTGGGCGCAGCGGCTCACACCTGTAATCCTAGCACTCTGGGAGGCCGAGGCAGGTGGATTGCTCAAGGTCAGGAGTTCGAGACCAGCCTGAGCAAGAGCGAGACCCCCGTCTCTACTAAAAAATAGAAAGAAATGATCTGGACAACTAAAAATATATAGAGAGAGAAAAAAATTAGCCGGGCATGGTGGCGCATGCCTGTAGTCCCAGCTACTCGGGAGGCTGAGGCAGAAGGATCGCTTGAGCCCAGGAATTTGAGGTTGCAGTGAGCTATGATGATGCCACTGCACTCTAGCCAGGGTGACAGAGTGAGACTCAGTCTCAAAAAGAAAAAAAAGCAAAACCCACAGAAGACTCCACTTGCCTCCATCCTAACTAAATTAAACTCAACCATATTTTATGCATTCAAGGGAACACATGAAGAAAAAGGAGAAGAACAAAATACTAAGCATGTTCAGTAGTAGATGACTAGAATGAAAGCTATCAAGACAGCAAGAATAACAGACTATGAGGGTGGACCGTGACTCTCTGACAAAATGAGTGTGCCTCCACTAGAACCATGGAAGTCCTCAGGGCCTGCGTATCTGCCTTCCAATTTTTCCCACTGATCCTGTCCTGTCTTAATTTGTAAATTACCTTGGTCCTAATCTCTTAGTATTTGTTTCATGGTATATTTCCTATAGCTACCTTAAATTATTTGTAGAATCAAGGAAATATATGTACGTATGTATGTATATGTTTATACTGTATAAATCACAAGAAACACATGCACTCCTACATTGGACACTAAGAAGGAGCTACCAATTGACTGTTATCAGCATTAGTCAATAATCAATTAGTTGAGGTATCCGAAATGCTCATTGTGGATACTTAAGGGTGGAGATGATATTTTATTGACCTCGTAACCATAACATAGCAAACATAGTAGTTTACTGAACAAATGACCCAGAAGATGGTCTAAGCTCCTGAGACACCGAATCAATTATTTGAGTTTATATGAACTGCTATAATACTTGCAGAGTTGAATATATCATCTCGTTTAAAATTTTTTACATCATAAAGTTATATCTATATTTTCTGATATATATCTTCTCAAAAATAAGTAATAAGGCATGGTGGCTCATACCTATAATCCTAGCACTCTGGGAGGCCAAGGCAGGAGGATTGCTTGAGCTCGAGAGTTCAAGACTAGCCCAAGCAAGAGCAAGACCCCTGTCTCTTCAGAAATAAACAGAAAAATTAGCTAGGTGGGTGGTGCATGCCTGTAGTCCCAGCTATTCGGGAGGCTGAGACAGGAGGATCACTTGAGCCCAAGAGTTTGAGACCAGCCTGGGCTACACAGCAAGACTCCATCTCTACAAAAAAATTTAAAAATTAGCCTGGAATGGTGGCATGTGCCTGTAGTCCTAGCTACTTGGGAGGCTCGGGCAGGAGGATGGTTCGAGCTCCAAAGTTCAAGGCTGCAGAGAGCTATAATCGAGCCACTACACTCCAGCCTGGGAACAGAGCAAGACCCCGTCTCTAAAAAAAAACAAAACAAAACAAAAAACAGAAAGAAAAGAAATTTCAGTACTAGAAAAAGGGCTTGGTTTTTTTGTTTTGTTTGAGACGGAGTCTTGCTCAGTGGCCCCTGGCTAAAGTGAAATGTCATCATCATAGCTCACTGCAACCTCAAACTCCTGGGCTCAAGCCATCCTCCTGTCTCAGCCTCCCAAGTAGCTGGGACTACAGGTGTGAACTACCATGCCTGGCTAATTTTTCTATTTTTAGTAGAGATGGAGTGTCACTCTTGCTCAGGCTGGTCTCGAACTGCTCAAGTGATCCTCCGGCCTTGGCCTCCCAGAGTGCTAGGATTATAGGCATGAGCCACCACGCCAGCCAGGCTTGTTGTTTTGTAAGAATTTAAAATTCTATATTATAATGGGTATTATACATATTCTACTTCACCTGAAGGCAACTCTTACATATATAACATACTTCACAAGTATAGCTTACACCTGTACAGAGTATCACGTGACTAGAGCTATCAAGGATTCATAAAGAGGAGAAATCTGTTTACAGTTTCTTTTTTCTAACCTTGAAAGACTGGATTTATGTCATAGGTCTCCAATTTTTTTTATTTTTTACAGATCAGATGAAAATACTTTTATAATGTAAAATATACAATCTCCTATCTTTTGTTCTATAAAATAGTGGAACACTAAAAGGTTTTAAAATACTAGGTCCTTTTGGATATTCCAAAGTGTATTCGCGCTCTGCTTGAAAAGGGCCTCCTCCTCAGAATTCAGGGTGATTTTCACAACATCTGAGATACCATTCCGACCCAAGATGCAAGGGATACTGAGAAAGATTTCTTCTTTTATTCCATATAATCCCTGAAAGGCAAGATTAGATTATTGTTCAGTAACCTGATATGGAAAAGCAGCTGTGCAAGCTTCAGAATAAGAGTATACATGCATAGGAGAGACTGTGGTGCTCAACAAGAATCACCTGGAGGGTAGCAGAGTAATTGTCAGCAAAAGTGAGAGCATCCTCATGTCCCATGTATGTCTCATACAAAATATCATGTGGAACTTAACATTCAGTGACAAGAAGAACATGCCAGAGGCGTTTAAAAGGATCAAGAAGGGGGCTAGGTGCAGTGGCTCACACCTGTAATCCTAGCACTTTGGGAGGCTGAGGGTGGAGCATAGCTTGTGGCCAGAAGTTCAAGACCAGGCTGAGCAAGAGTCAGACCCCACTTCTACAAAAAATAGAAAAATCAGCCGGGCATGGTGGTGCTCACTTGTAGTCCCAGCTACTTGGGAGGCTGAGGCAGGAGGATTGCTTGAGCCCAGGAGTTTGAGGTTGCAGTGAGCTGT
>NW_012150174.1:1679883-1680520 GCF_000956105.1 Propithecus coquereli
CTTTAAGCTTTAGGCCTGGTTAGTGATATTCCCCCTGGATATATTAAAATGTGCTTGCATTTGCTCTTGGACTGGCCATGAAGTATGGTGATAGTTCTTTAAAGAGAATACCCTATTTATTTGACAAAAAATCCTATTAATATTAATGTGAAATAAACTGCACCTTGATTTGCGTGCTGAAAATGGGTAGTAAAAATGAAGTAGCTAGAAAAAAAGAAAAAATAAGAGTATACCAATGAAGAAATGATCTGCTCTTAATGTCAAATGTTTAAGTGTTTCCTATAAAACATAACTCACCCATTGACAGTAAAGGTTATTAAATACCCTTATTACTCAATCTGCATCAGTGCGCTCATTCGGTACTTTCCTGGCTCTTCCTCAGGAGCCCTAGACGGGTAGCTGCTTATTTTCCACAGCTGCTCCATCCTCAAAAGAGAAGGGTGTGTGGTATCCCCTGTGTGCTCCTCATTCATGAAAGATGTTGACACATGGCTCGCAGTCTTCCCTGTGTATCCCAATTTCTGCCATTATCCTTGTTGACATCATTGTTCACGTGGATAATCCAACCAATTCCCTTTCTTTCCAGTTTCTTGCCTTCTTTAGCTCATGGGACCTTCTCCTCCACTCCAATTATCCT
>NW_012150174.1:1680570-1702252 GCF_000956105.1 Propithecus coquereli
AAAGTTAACAAAAAAAAAGTAAAACTTTGAAAATATTTTAGGGTCAGGTATGGTGGCTCACACCTGTAATCCTAGCACTTTGGGAGGCCGAGGTGGGAGGATGGCTTGAGGCCAGGAGTTCAAGACCAGCCTAAGAAAGAGTGAGACCCCCGTCTCTACAAAAAATAGAAAAATTAGCTGGGTGTGGTGGCACGTGCCTGTAGTCCCAGCTACTTGAGAGGCTGAGGCAGGAGGATCGCCTGAGCCCAGGAGTTTGAGGTTGCAGTGAGCTGTAATAACACCACTGCACTCTAGCCGAGGTGACAGAATGTGACCCTGTCTCAAAAAAAAAAAAAAAAAAGAAGGACCAAGAAAAATACAATCTACTTTAAACCTTACCAGGTCATTTCTGTCCATGGGGAAGGATGCCACTCAGTCCTTCCTGATGCCATTTTACTGATGAAGGACTATGAGATCAAACATCCTGTTTGGTGCAGAAAGTGACTGGGAAGTCTCTGCTTTATACCTTTACAGCAGGGGGTACCATTGAGTTTGGACAACAGATGCTACAGGTGGCATTTCAAGCCTCCAGAGCTGATGCCCCCAGTAGAGCCAGTGGGTCTTCTTACACGCCCAGCAATATCTACGTCTTTCCCCTCACCAGTTGCAATGGAATGTTCTCCTGCCCATCTGTACTCCTATGCACCACCTCCACCTCCCATCATGGACAGTGACTGGGATAAGAGCAGCCCCACACCACTGCCCTATCCTTGGCCCATGGAAACTCCATTCAGCAGCTCCAATATTCCCGCCACTCATGCAGCCAAAGCCAAGAGCAGCTGCCAGAGCCTATTACAACCTAACCCACACCACATCTACATGCACACATACCAGACTCTGCCTCCTCGGCACTACCTCCCCGCAACCCAGCCCTGGAAGATAAGAAGACCCAGTAGACCCCGTAGACCCCTTACTCCTCCCTACCGCATCACTCTTTGCCCCTCCCCGGGCGGCTGAGTCTGGCGTTGTGGGAGAGGGAAGGGCCCTGTTCTTCCTTCAGATCTAACTATAAATAGTTACCAGGATCTAACGGTGAGGGAAGGCAGAGCCCTCTTGACTCTGGAGCAGTGCCTCCCAGCTTCCCACGCTAGCTCAGAGCCCTCCCTGCTGTTCAGCCATGCTTCCCTCTCACCATCTCCAGGGCTCTCCCCAGGAGCATGGGGTGTGCCCCTTGTTCCTGTTTTGGTCTAGCAGCTTCTCCCCACAGAGGAACTCTGCTTACCTTCTGCACCGCAGTCCAGCCCCCTCGCTGTCGCGGCTGCTTTATGCTCAACCTCATGAGCTCCATCAGGGCAGCCGCCCGTCATCCCTCAGGGCCCCCTGCCAGGCCCTACTCACATTCCCTCCGCTTTGGTCCGAGCCTCGCTGTGGAAGGCCACCGTCCAGTCAGACCGTCGCCCACATTCCATTCGCCAGGCTCCAGCCACAGTCATACTCGACTTTCCTATTCTTGATCATTCCATTGCCACCTCTGTGCGACTTTTGGAGCTTTAACATGAGCTTCCAGGGCTGCCATCAGGGACAAGGCCACTGTGTCTAGGGAAGAGGCCCCTCTGCTTCCCTACTACTGTTTCTGAAATTTGTTTCCCTCCACCTCTGTCATCTCTCTTCCCTCTAGAAGAGGCACCTCAGCCTGGAATTGGAGGATTCATGTCCATGCATCGTGCCATTTGAGGGCTGCCAGGTGAGCTGGGAACAAGGGCCCCGGACCCCTGGGGCCTGGCCTGGCCTGGCCCTGTGTGCTAATCATGCTACCCATGACCTGCTGCCACCCCTCAGCCTGCCTTTTCCCCTTTAAGCTTTAGGCCTGGTTAGTGATATTCCCCCTGGATATATTAAAATGTGCTTGCATTTGCTCTTGGACTGGCCATGAAGTATGGTGATAGTTCTTTAAAGAGAATACCCTATTTATTTGACAAAAAATCCTATTAATATTAATGTGAAATAAACTGCACCTTGATTTGCGTGCTGAAAATGGGTAGTAAAAATGAAGTAGCTAGAAAAAAAGAAAAAATAAGAGTATACCAATGAAGAAATGATCTGCTCTTAATGTCAAATGTTTAAGTGTTTCCTATAAAACATAACTCACCCATTGACAGTAAAGGTTATTAAATACCCTTATTACTCAATCTGCATCAGTGCGCTCATTCGGTACTTTCCTGGCTCTTCCTCAGGAGCCCTAGACGGGTAGCTGCTTATTTTCCACAGCTGCTCCATCCTCAAAAGAGAAGGGTGTGTGGTATCCCCTGTGTGCTCCTCATTCATGAAAGATGTTGACACATGGCTCGCAGTCTTCCCTGTGTATCCCAATTTCTGCCATTATCCTTGTTGACATCATTGTTCACGTGGATAATCCAACCAATTCCCTTTCTTTCCAGTTTCTTGCCTTCTTTAGCTCATGGGACCTTCTCCTCCACTCCAATTATCCTACTCTGGCCCTTGTTATGGGTCCCTCCATACCAACTTGCATTCCATGATCCGTCATTCTGTAACCCTTTTGCCATACCCTAAACCCCTCTGCCCATTTTAATGTTTAGTTTTTATTAATGTTTCCTAAATTTTTGATTACTTTTTAAAGATTTATTCATGTGTATATAGATCACATTCAAGGGCAAAAGTCTTTAATTTGTCTGTGACTCTTTAGCAGAAGGTTAAACCCATTTTCTACATGTGTACAAACCAAAGCTGCATGCTCCTCTCTCTCTCAATCTCTCTCTCTCTCCCCATTCCCCAATGTCTCTGTCTCTCTCTCTTTTTCTTTCACACTCTGCCAGTAAACCCAAGCCTGAATGAATTCAGCTATCTGCTTTCTCCATTTCTGCACTCAGGTCCCTGGAAAAAACTATACAACACAGTTAATCTTTAACTTACATTACAAATGTAACATTACAAATTAATGCTTACCAACCTCAAATAAGCATCTACCCTGGCAGTAATTCGGCTTTTTTAAAAAAATCAAATCTTCTTTCCCATTATCTACAAAGACTATTTAAAATTTTCTCAAATCTCTGGACTTTCCTATGCCTCCCCTGACTCTCAGTAGATGATTTTGTCTCCTTTCACTAAAAAGATAAAAGGCATCAGATGCTTCCAAAGCCAAATTTACAAATATGTATGCATCAGTACCCATCCTCTCTGTTACCTCCTATTACAACAGATAGAAGTCCTTTCTCCTCTCTAGGCTAACACCTCCACCTATGCTCTGGTCCCATCCCCTTCCGCTAATTACTTCTATCTTGAACCTCTCCCTTGGTACCTGACCTTTACCATAAGCACCTCTGCTTTAAAAAAAAAAAAAATGGTCCTGATTTTCTTCTCTAATTACTGCTCTCTTTCCTTTCCTTCATAGCCAAATACCTAAAAATAAATGTATACGCTTGTCTGAATTTCCTCAGTTTACTCCAGTGGTGCTCAAACAGAGGTGATTTTGTCTCCCCAGGGATGTTTGGCAATATCTTGAGACATCTTTGATTGTCACAACTAGGGGAGAAGGTATGCTACTGGCAGCTAAATGGACAGAGGCCAGAGCTGCTACTAACATCCCACAATGCATAGAACAGCCCCCTCACAATGAAAAATTATCCGGCCCAGATGTCAGTAGTGCCAAGATTGAGAAAACCCTGGTGTACTCCAATCAGGGTTTCAATTCTATTACTTCATTAAACAGTTCCTGCTAAAGTTATCACTCACCTCTGTCACTTTATCCTACTGGAATTTTTTTTTTTATTTCAGCATATTATGGGGGTACAGATGTTTAGGTTACGTATGTTGCCCTTGCCCCCCCTCCCCTTTTTAATCCACATTTAATATGACTTCACAACATCAATCAACATGAGAAGACCAATTCTTCCATCTTAAAGCACCCTCCTTTCTCTTGGTTACCGTGATTCCACGTTCTCTTAGTCTTTCTTTTAACTCCCCGGCCACCACTTCTTAGTCACCTTTGTGGAATCCCACTATAAACTCAACTTTTAATATTGGAATTATTGGCTCAATCTCAATCTTTCTTCTCACTTTATAGACTCTCTTTACACAAGCTCATGAAAATTTACAGCTTCGGTTACCATGTGTAAGGGATATCTGTTGTCTTTGTCTGTCTAACATCTCTTCCTCTTTTTTTGTTGACAGAACCTCTCTTTTCTTTTTGGGAACTATCCCTCCTCCCACCTGACAGGTATCAAAGGAGCGGGTATGTGATTCCAGAAAAGGCAATTATCTAGAAATTAGCATGGGCAAAGGGAGAGGCAGGGATCTGAGATTACAGGCTCTAAATCTGCAGATACCAGGAATCATCTTTTTTTTTTTTTTTAAGAGACAGGGTCTTGTTCTGTTGCCCCAGCTACAGTATAGTGGCATCATCACAGCTCACTACAACCTCAAACTCCTGGGCTTGAGCGATCCTCCTGCCTCAGCCTCCTGAGTAGCTGGGACTACAGGAGTGCACCACTACACCTGGCTGAGTTTTGTATTTTCTGTAGAGATGGGGTCTCGCCATATTGCTCTGGCTGGTCTTGAACTCCTGGCCTCAAGTGATCATCCTGCCTCAGCCTTCCATAGTGCTGGGATGATAGGCAGAGCCACTGTGCTAGCCTGGGAGCCATCTTTGTTGCCTCGTGGAAAACATCTGCATGAGATGGAAGGCAATCGAGCAAACACAGGAGCCAAGAGAATGGACAGAAAACATAGTTCGAGCAGCTGAATCCGGCCTCCTCAGCATTTCAGTTACATGAATGTAAAGATACATGTATATATTTTTTTTCCTGAAGCAAGTTTGAGCTGGCTTCTATAGCTTTTATCCAAGAGTCCTAATATATTGTTCCAATTTTTTTTTTTTTTAGTATATGTGCTGCCGAAGCGAGCACCTAATATATTGTTTATATGCTGATCATGCTCATAACTATAACTCCAACCCAAAACTCTCTTATGAGCTCCAGAAGCTTGGACTCAACTACTTATTTCTGGTCAGATATTTGAAAGGCACCTCAAATTCAACTTGCCCAAAACTGCAAACAAGACCTTCAAACCTGCTTCTCTTTGAGTATTCCCTTCCTCAGTGAATGAGATTACCATCTATTAATATCTAAGTGTGTAAAACAGAAACCTAAGAATGACCTCTCTCTCCCTCACATCCTACTCATTCCATTATCAAGTCCTGTGAATTTTACCTCCTATATACAGTGCATCTCAAATTAGTCCCCTTCTCTTCCTGTCTACTACCACCACCTCTCTATTCGGAGCTACTGCACAGCCTCTTAACAAGTTTCCCTACATCTACTCTTGTCCTCTTCAAATGTGTTCTCCCCATCACAGCCACAGAAATCTTTTTTTTTTTTTTTTTTTGGAGACAAAGTCTCACTCTGTGGCCCGGGATAGAGTGCTGTGGCATCAGCCTAGCTCACAGCAACCTCAGACTCCTGGGCTCAAGCAATCCTCCTGCCTCAGCCTCCCGAGTAGCTGGGACTACAGGCACGTGCCACCTTGCCTGGGTAATTTTTTCTATTTTTAGTTGTTCGGCTAATTTCTTTCTATGTTTAGTAGAGACGGGGTCTCGCTCTTGCTCAGGCTGGTCTCGAACTCCTGAGCTCAAACAATCCTCCCACCTCGGCCTTCCAGAGTGCTAGGATTATAGGCGTGAGCCACCGCTACCAGCCCACAGAAATCCTTTTAATATAAAAAATTTCCAGTCCCTTGCTTTCCCCTGTTCTTAAGGCAAGTCCCTAAACCCCTTTGTAAGGTTTTTGGTGGACTGACCCTGCTTATTTCTTCAGCCTCATAATGTACTCTTCCCTTTGCTCTCTACATTTCAATAACTGAACTGTTTTTCAGATCCTCAAGTGTTCTCGACTTCTATCTGCTTAGATCCTCTGCACATGTTCCCTCTGCCTGGAATATTAGTCCAGCCTTTGAAATTAATACCTACTCATTACTTGGGCTAGGCCACACTTTGTGCCCCTTCCCCCATGGTAAATTCACCTCTTGTATATTCTTAGCACTCCGTAGTTTTTCATCACAGCATTTATCCCAATTTATCATATATTTACTTTTGTAATTGTTTCATGAAGTTCACTTCTTTCATTAAACTCTATGACGTCAGGGTCTCTGTCTTTTTTGTTCATCGTTATAATATCCTCAATATCTTGTCCACTGTCTGGCACATAGTAGGGACTCAATAAATATTAAAGGAAAGAATGATAAATGAAGATTTAAGCCTACCTTAACCATAGTGGAAACTGGATGCACTTTCCTAAGATTTTTCAAAATCGATCCTACCAGATCTGTCACAGACAGTCCAATAGCCCAAGAGGTATACCCCTTCAGCTTGATAATCTCATAGGCGCTGCAGATAGAGAAAGTAAGGAAATAAAATTCATGAGAAGTCAACTCAGAGAAAACATAATATTCTTCAGGAATCCATTTTGAAGCCATCTACATGCCAGTGCTACTCTATTAAAATTTTCTCAGAGGTTTCTTCTAGAAATTATTTATAAATAGGCAATAAAAGTTTCTGTACTACTCTCATAAAACTTCACTACTAACTTTAAACAAGAATTAATTCACCCTTCTATTATCATAAGGGCAGAATACGAGGACATATGTACCTTTCAACATGAAATTAGTTGTAATATTTTTGTATTGTTGCTTAAATAGCCAAACATGGCAACTGATTATCCTGAAAGTTACCATATATGCTTTAGCATATCCCAGCAGTAGAAAAAAGAAAAGAAGAAGAAAAGAAAGCAAGTTACCATATAAATCTAACCATTTAAAATTGTTACTAACACGGAAATGTAACTTTATATAGTTGTAAGCATGTGGACATACTTTTCCTAAGAATATATCATTAAATCAATAATAAACGGATATGGAAAAATGTCCACGATACATTTTCAAAGGAAAAGAGCACAGTCCCAAACATTAGGCACTAATATCTCTGGCTTGCAAAAAAACATAATTTTTTTTTTTTTTAAATTTGACAGGGTCTTGCTCTGTCAAGGCTGGAGTGCAGTGGCAGGATTCATAACTCACTGCAGCCTCGAACTCCTGGGCTCCAGTGATCCTCCCACCTCAGCCTCCCCAGTAGTTGGGACTACAAGTGTGCACCACCACCATGCATGGCTAATTTTTTTGTTGTTGTTTGCTTTTTTTATTTGTAGAAACGGGGTCTCATGTCTCACTATGTTACTCAAGCTGTTCTTGAACACTTGGCCTCAAGAGATCCTCCAGCCTTGGCCTCCCAAAGTGCTGGGATTACAGGTGTGAGCCACTGTGCCCAGCCTAAAACATAAAATTGTATATAAACATTAGAACTATATCAATCTACCAAATTATTAATAGTGATTATTTCTGAGTGACAGTGCATGGCAGGTTTACAGATGAGCCTTTTCTTTTTTTATTTTTCAGAGGTAATAAGTTAAAAACACGTGAGCCTTCTTTCCACTTTTCTGAATTTTCTTATAATAAAATGTTGATAGTAAGTATGTATTATATTTTTGCATTGCCACCAACAGTGGTCTCACATTTGGCTCAACAGTCAAACTCACAGGACAAAGAAGTTTTAGTTTAGCACCGAGTTTATTTAGCTTTAAGAAAGGATACAGGAGCCAGACACACTGGCTCACACCTGTAATCCCAGCACTTTGGGAGGCTAAGGAGGATCTCTTGATGCCAGGAGTTCAAGACCAGCCTGGGCAACATAGCAAAACTCTCTCCCCACAAAAAAATAAAAAATTAGGCTGGGTGCAGTGGCTCAGACCTGTAATCCTAGCCCTCTGGGAGGCCAAGAAGCAGGAGGATTGCTTAAGCTCAGGAGTTCAAGACCATCCTGAACAAGAGTGAGAGCACATCTCTACAAAAAATAGAAAAAATTAGCCAGGCATAGTGGGGCGTGCCTGTAATCACAGTTATTCGGGAGGCTGAGCCAGGAGGATCACTTGAATCCAGGACTTTGAGGTCACAGTGAGCTGTGATGGTGCCACTGCTGTTTATCCAGGGCAACAGAGCAAGACTCTGTCTCAAAAAAAATAAAAAACTAGCCGGGCATGGTGGTGTGTCCCCATAGTCCTAGATACTTGGGAGGCTAAGGCAAGAGGAGGAAGGCTGCAAGGAATTATGGTTGTAACACTGTACTCCTGGGCAACAGAGTGAGATACTGCTTCTAAAAAAGAAAGAAGAAAAGGAAAGAAAGGAAGAATGGATACAGGACAGGAAACATAGAATTTACAGCATCATCATTTATATCAGGAGGTCTTATAACAACCCAGGCACAGTTTTAAAGCCCCAGGACTGCACATACACACTTGGTTGCAAAAGATAAGGCTGATATATACATATAGACCACCTTAGCACAGAAAAGGTGGGCCTGGACTGTGATTTAACTGTCAATCCTAAACCAGTGCCACTATTGGAGGCCATGCAGATTGATGTCAGAAGTACCTTTAGACCTCATTTCAATACAGCCAAGAATCCATGGGGTAAGTTAAAGGAAAGGGAGGGAGGTTCTGCCTAGCGATTGACTGATTGATAGCACACTGTCTATGAGTTGAAGAAAGCTCTGTAGTAGATAACTGCGGGCAAATCTTACCAGTGGAATCTGGATGACAGATCTTTCCTCTGAGGAATTAGCAAAATGGACTGAAAAGAAAAGAAAGTTGAGAAGAAAATGGCTACGAACATAATCCTTTAGTTGCCATTAACCATCCTGATGAAAATAAAACTGCTGGTGTAAAAGAAAGGGTAAAGGGAGCAAATGGAACAAATAGGTTTCGGGCTGGTACTTTAAGACAAAAACTGATATATATATTGTGAACCGAATGCCCTATTGGGAACCTGGGAGGACATCCTGTTAAATCAGGATGTTACTCCCCTGTAATTGTTGGTTAGACACTGGCGAATCAGAGGCTGTAGTGTAAACGAGTGGAGTAGTTTTTAGATAAATACTAGCAGTAACCCGAGGATTCTTTATAATCATAGATCCTCTGACAAATGATCAAGGGGCAAACAATTTAATTTTGGACACTGCAGAATTGAGAGGACTAATTACAATGAGTACTGATTGCAACATGTGGCAATAATTGGTGCTCAAATCATACAGGACTTCAGTGGGAATGTGATCCTAATCATGGTTCCCTTAAAGCAAGTGTCTCAAATGACAAAGGAACTAACATTCCCTGTGGTACAGATAAAAGGCCAACACTGTAACATCTCCATGGGACGTAGGTGGGCTGCTCTGAGACACTTGGAAACTAGTATTGGTTACAACAGTTTCCTTAGTGGCTGGGGTATGGTTGTGTCTCCAGACCAGCTAGATCCCTAAATTTACTAGAGAATGTCTCTAGTGACCCCTGTAATTGAGAAATATAGGGTAAGGAATACTCTTGTTGAGAAGGATAGGAAATGATACTGTAATATTAACTATATTTTCTTTGTTGGCATTAATTTAATCTCTCGTCCAAAGCTATTTCGTGAAAAAAAGCATTTGTAGATCCCCTTAAGGAAATCTAAGAAAATGAAACATACCAATAATGACTACCAAAGGGAAAAGATATTTTGGTAAATTGATCTAAAACTTCCTATTGATGTGATCCTTATGTAACAGTTTGGCCAGAGGAGGAGATAAATTTGCTTTAGAGATATAGGACGCACAATTAAATGTGTCTATCAATACCTCTAATAAGGCACAAGTGATAGTAAATAATAGAGGAGGGGAAAAGATAGTCTGATTGGTTAAGGATTACTAGAACACTTGTGAGGGATTCTTGTTACCTATTGGATCTTATAGATCCTAGTGGTTGTAGGTGTACTAACTTGTCTTTTTCTACGTGTAAAATATTGAAGATACGTTTGTCAAAGGAACTCTGAGGAATAGATGATACAAAGATAACTCAAGGTCTAAGGGTAGAGGATTAACTAACAGTGGATATGAACCCTTTCCAAAAAGCTAGGAGTAACTGGGAAGATGACCTTGAGTTTGCCTTTGTGCAATACAGTTTTCTAGGTATAAAAATTAGTTAAGATAAGTGTGGAATACTAACCATAATAGAACTAGGTTAGCAGCATTGGATATCATGAAACCCTTGATTTGTGCATTACATCAAGACTGGGAGTGAGCATGCAGACCTTGAGGGCTGTGTGATAGAACTGTATTAAAAACTGCTGAGAAACAAAGGCAGCAGCTTTCCTCCGTCGGGGTAGTCTGCCCCCATGTCAGCTTCATCCCTGGCAACTGAGTGTGCCCCACGGAGTTATAGGACCTAGAAGCTACACCTAAGCATTTGTAATACCTCTGAAAGAAAATGCTGATACTCCATACTGTGTTTTCTTTCACCATGCTAGATAAACTCAATGCTAGGTTAAAACTTATTATGTCCAGGTGGTTTGACAGTGTGAACTTCAGACCATATTAGTTGCCATGTACTTTCTTAAAAATTTTTTTAAACTGTGGCAAAATTTACAATCTTAACCATTTTTAAGTGTACAGTTCAGTAGCATTAAGTACATTCACACTGTTGTGCAATCATTACCACCATCCTCTCCATAACGTTTTCAACTTCCCAAACTAAAACTCTGTACCCATACAGATGGCGATTTCAGTTTTTATAATCCTAAAATAATTTTAATTTTTTTAAACTAAAGGGCACCTAAGAGAATAAAAACTCACTCATAATCTCTTTTTTGTTATATTATATGATTTGTTTAGTCTCTGCCCTAATTCTTACACATTTTTGTAGGGTTGTTATCATAATATACCTGCAGTAGACTTGTGGCTTTTGTAGATATAATATTCTAAGTTATGAATATCCAAAGTGATTTTTAAGTTATATAACTTCTACTAACATGTTACTTGGCTAAAGCATGAAGGATAATTCATGTGTGCTCTCAGATCTGATGTATATGGAGTCACACACTTCGTTTATAAGAAAGCCTCATTGATTTCTAATCATCTGTATTAGCTTCATGTTTCTTTTCATCAAGTCAGATGATGAACATTTAATAAGTTCCAGGCACGATTATAGCATTTTACATGTAGTACTAACTTATTTGCTCTACATATTAGCCCTCTAAGGAAAGTTCTATCCCCATTTTAAAGATGAGTTAAACTGAGCTTTTGATATGTTAAGTAATTCCCGATACCATATCACTAATAAATGATGAAGCCAGGTTTCAAACCTGAGCAACCTGGCCCCAAAGTCCATGCTCATAATCACTATGCTTTATTACCCTCAAATATATATGAGTTCTTGTGAAATAATAAGTACTTTTTCTTTTTGAAAAATACTCCCAAAATAAAGCTATGCATAAGTATGAATTTAGCGATTTTCAGAATCCTAGAGTTACTTATCTCACAAAAAGCAAAGATCAACTACAGACTTTTTGTCTGTGAAATTTATTCTTAAGACTCATTATTGTTCATGATCAACCTAGGCAACATAGTGAGACCCTGTCTCTACAAAAAAAGTTTTTTAAAAAATTAGCAGGGCATGGTGGTGCTCGCCTGTAGTCCGAGCTACTTGGGAGGCTGAAGCAGGAGGATCGCTTGAGCCCAGAAGTCGAGATTACAGTGAGCTATGATTGTGCCACTGCACTCCAGCAACAGAGCAAGACCCTATATCAATTTAAAGAAAAGAAAAACACTGATTATTAAGGCATTAAGAAATTGAATGAGTACTATTACCTTGAAACAACTTGTTTATGGATGTTTTTCCACTGTTCCTTGTCTGAATCAGTTCCTAATTTAGGGTCCAGAGTCTTCAGAGCAACACCAGCAACATTCACCCCACTCCATAATGGCACTAGAAAAAACATATCTCAGAATGAATTCTTCTTCCCAACATTGCATCAGTGGTTTCAGTTCAGTGTTTTGGTTTTTTAAGTTTGGTTACTAACTTACGCTATACCTAAAAGTAAATTTCAAATGCATAAAAGGGGGAAATGTAAGAAATAAAATTATGAAGGGTTAGAAAATATGTAGAATTTATTTATAAGTGTGTAGTATGGGAGGCATTTTTAAGCAACGTACAAAATACACAAAGAAAAGGATTGATAAGAAAGATAAAATATTAGCTGGGCAGAACCCCAGCTACTAGGGAGGCTAAGGTGGGAGGACTGCTTGAGCCCAGGAGTTTGAGACCAGCCTGTGTCACATAGAGAGATCTTATCTCAACAAAAACTATATGTATGTATGTGTGTGTATATATATGTATATGAAAGCTGTCAATCTCATATCCAGTTAAACTGTCATTCCAGAACGAGGTGAGACTAAAACACATTCATATAAACAACACTGGCAGGATATAGTTCAGAAAGAAAGAAACTGAACCCAGGTGAAGAAGTTAGATGTAGAAAATAAAGATGACCAATAAAACTGGCAAACATGTACATAAATCAAAACAAGTATTGATTATTCAAACAATAATAATTAAACTACTTTGGCAAATATAAAAACAGGATGGATGCAAAAAAGGAATTAATAATTACATATAAGACAGAAAGAGGGTGATCAAACTTAAAGCATTCTAAAGGCTTTGTCTTGTTCCAAAGAAGAGTAAATACACTAATCATCTTGAGATCAAGTGTGAATGTTAACAATTTATACGTAACCATTTATAAGATAAGTGAGTAATCAGAAGTAGTAGAGGAAATTAAAGAAAGAAAACCCAACAGAAACCAGAAAAAGAGAAAGGAAACAAAGAAAAATCATGGTAAATATAATACTAAATACATTGAAATTAATACTAATTAGAATATACTGTTTTTCTAAAAATGAAATCATGCAATATTAAATGTGAGAAATTAAAATATATCTGGGAAAATTATCTTTAAGGACATTGAGAAAGAACAGCTGGATTAGGACAATAACACAAGCCAATAGGGTCAAATTAAGGCACTAGTCAAAGAAGTACTTGTCCAAATCAAATCAAAAGTATTTATTGGCTGGGCGCGGTGGCTCACGCCTCTAATCCCAGCACTCTGGGAGGCCTGGGAGGGCAGATCGTTTGAGCTCAGGAGTTCAAGACCAGCCTGAGCAAGAGTGAGACCCCGTCTCTACTAAAAAAAATAGAAAGAAATTAGCTGGACAACTAAAAATATATAGAAAAAATTAGCCTGGCATGGTGGCACATGCCTGTAGTCCCAGCTACTCGGGAGGCTGAGGCAGAAGGATTGCTTGAGCCCAGGAGTTTGAGGTTGCTGTGAGCTAGGCTGATGCCACGGCACTCTAGCCTGGGCAATAGAGACTCTGTCTCAAAAAAAAGTATTTATTTATTATACCATGGGTTTTGAAATATAAAGAAAAGAGAAAGGCACATTAAACATTTTGAATAATGAATGACTGAACAAATGAACAAATGGTCTTTATTCTCAATGGGTTTATTGCTGTTATGGAAAGAAGATTTACACAGATGACACAATTAAAGAACATTGTAAGAAGTATAAAGTTCTAACCACGTAGCAGAGATTAAATGTATAAATTCAGAAAAGAAAGATGTTGGTGTGGCCTTAAGTAATAGTTAAAATCACATATTATATAATTTCATTTATGTGAAAAGTCTAGAATAAGCAAATCTACAGAGTCAGAAGTAGATTAATGGTTGCCTGGGGCTGGGGTGGGCAGAGGAATGGGGGTTTCATTTTGGGTTGATGAAAATATTCTATAATTAGATTATGGTTGTACAACTCTGTGAATACTATACTTCAATGGTTCAATTTTAGAATATGTGAATTATATCCTAATAAAGCTGTTAAAAAATCACAATAAATGAAAAAGTGCTCCAGATAAGAGAAACACTCAGATTGACTTTTAAAACAGCTATATGTTTTATGGACTATTTTATGAGACATTGCTAAATCAACAATGCAAAAGACTGAAAGTAAAGGAATAGAAAAAGATATACCAGGGAAATACCAACAAAATGAAAGCTATATGGCTCTATTATTATCAGAAAAAAATAGAATTTAAAGACAATATGCATTATTAGAGATAAGAAGGGCAGGTACATATGACAATAGGTTTATACTTACCACTAGAATCACCATGTTCTCCAATAATCCAACCATGGCAGCTTGTAGGATGGACACCCAACTTCTCTCCGATTAGGTAACGGAAACGGGCAGAGTCTAGATTACAGCCACTTCCAATTACACGAGTTGCAGGTAAACCACTTATCTTCCAGACTACATATGTCAAAATATCCACTAGGAAGAAAAATTTCATGTTAGAAAAAGATTCCCAGTAACTTCTCTCTTTAATTTGCTTTTCTGAAAAGATAGATGAAGTGCCTTGGAGTCAAATACAGATTTATTACAGGTTCAAAGTGAAGCAAACAAAGAAATATGGATAATCACTTACATAGGTTTTTAAACTGTTAAAGTATTCACTATGAGAATTTTAAAACAAAACAAGAAATCCTCTTTTGAGATACTTTATGTGCCTATCTGTATATCAAATAGTCAGTCTGTTAATTCTAACTCCTTAACATCTCCCAGACTTCTTCTTTCCATCCCCACATCCTCATCTAAGCTGTCAGCATCTCCTACCTAGCATAATGCCATGGACCTGACCAGAGCTGTGTGCAGGTTCATGCATGCTCAGGAAAAACACGAGAAGACCTTAGGCTTTCACTCTGTCTGAACTTGAGGCTTTGTTCAAGCAGGAAGGGAAGGCTAAAGCAGTTTTAAACTGTCCAGCAGAGTGTTAAAGGCATGACCCAATACAAACACACAGCTCTACAGCAGAGATTGGAAGATATTTTCTGGTTATAGGCATTTAAAGAAAGTTTTATACAATCATTAGCTGACCATTAAGCAAATGGAACAAAGACTTCTGTGGCCGTGCACAACAAAAAATACAGACTTCACAGAATTAATTCATAAAACCCGTGAGACATACAAACAACTACAACAAGCAACAATAGTAACAAATCTTTGGGGGATGTAAAATTTGGTTTATAGAGTTTTCATATTATAATTTTCAAAATAGCCAAAAAATTATGAGGCATGCAAAGAAACAAGTAAACATGGCCATATACAGGACAAAAAGAAGTAATCAATAAGAACTGTCCCTGAGGAAGCCCAGACATTGAACAAAGACTTACTAGCTAAATAATTTAAATCGAGTATTTTAATATGTTTAAAGAAATAAAGGAAACCATCTCTAAAGAACTGAAGCAAATATGAGAATGATGTTTTACCAAATAGAGAATATCAATAAATAGATAGAAATTATAAAAAGGAAATAGAAATTCTGAAGCTGAAAAGTACAATAACTGAATAAAAAGTCACCGGAAGAGCTCAACAGCAAATTCAGAAGGCAGAAGAAAGAGTCAGTGGCTTAAAGATAGGTAAATTGAAAATTTCTAGTCTGAGAAACAGAAAGAAAAAAAGAATGAAGAGCTATGATTGCACGGTGTTGTGAACCCACTATATATACCACAGAATTGTACACTTTAAAATTATTAATTGTATGTTATGTGGATTTCACCTCAATTTTAAAAAATGAAGAAAAATAAACAGAGCCTGTAAGACTTCTAGGACACTAGCAAGCGTACTAACATACACATAATGGGAGTCCCAGAAGTGAGAGGAAGGGAAGAAAGAATACTTGAAGAAATACTGGTCAAAAACTTCCCAAATTTGATGAAACCATTATTCTATACACCCAAATAGTTCAACAAACTTCAAGTAAGATAAAGTCAAGGAAATTCACAATGAGAGACATCATAAGCTGTCAAAAGACAAAAACAGACAGGAAATCTTGAAAGCGGCAGGAGGGAAAAGACTCATCACATACAAATGATCCTCAGTAAGATTAACAGCTGATTTTGCATCAGAAACCAAAAAGGCCAGGAGGCAGTGGGATGACATATTCATAGCACTAAAATTAGAAAGAAAAGTCAATCAAGAATTCTATATCTGGCAAAACTATCCTTCAAAAATGAAGGAGAAGTTAAGGTATTCCCAAGTAAATAAAAACTGAGTTCATCACTAGCAGATTTACCCTACAAGAAATGCTAAAGAGAATCCTTCTGGTTGAAATAAAATGACACTAGAGAAGAACTCAAATCCACATGAAGAAATGAAAACCCCTGGTAAAGACAACAACATAGGTAAATACAAAAGATACTATAAATGTACTTGTCTGAAACTTCTTTTTCCCCATCTAATGTACAAGACAACCTCATAAGGCAAAAAATATAAATCTAGTTTTATGAGCATATAATATATACAGATATAATTGGTGACAATAACAACATGGTGAAACAAAGCTCTATAGGAGCAAAATTTGGGGGTACTATTGAAATTAAGTTGATATTAATTAAAATTACACTGTCATAAATTAAGATATTAATTGTAATCCCCAGGGCTACCACTAAAAACATAACTAAAAAATATATACATATAGGGCCAGGTACAGTGGCTCATGCCTGTAACCCCCAGCAGGAGGATTGCTTAAGCTTAGGAGTTTGAGACTAGCCTAAGGAAGAGCAAGATCCCGTCTCTACTAAAAATTGAAAAATTAGCCAGGTGTTGTGGTGTGTGCCTGTAGTCCCAGCTACTCGGGAGGCTGAGACAGGTGGATCGCTTGAGCTCAGGAGTTTGAGGTTGCAGTGAGCTACTATGATGCCACTGCACCCTGGCCCAGGCAACAGAGCAAGACCTTGTCTCCAAAAAACAAAAAAGAGGCTGGGTATGGTGACTCACACCTGTAATCTTAGCATTCTGGGAGGCCAAAGCAGGAGGATTGCTTGAGGTCAGGAGTTTGAGACCAGCCTGAGTGAGACCTCATCTCTATAAAAAATAGAAAAATCAGCTGGGCATGGTGGGGCACGCCTGTAGTCTCAGCTACTCAGGAGGCTGAGGTGAAAAGAAAAGAAAAGAAAAGAAAAGGAAAGAAAAGAAAGAAAAAAGTGTTCAAACAAAAATCTGTACATAAATGTTCATAACAGCACTATTCACAATAGCCAAAAGGTAGAAACAACAAAAATTAATGAATGGATAAACAAAATTTGATATATCCATACAGTGAAATATTATTCAACCATAAAAATGAATGAAGTACTGATGCATGCTGCAACATGGATGAACTCTGAAAACACTATTAACTGAAAGAAGCCAGATGCAAAAGGCCACATGCTGAATAATTCTATTTATATTAAATATCTAGAATCAGCAAATCTATAGAGACAGAAAGCAAATTAGTGGTTGCCAGAGGATGGAGGGAGGGGGGAATGGGAAGTGACTACTTAATGGCTACAGGGTTTCCATTTAGGCTGATGAAAAACTTCAAGAACTAGAGAGTGGTGATGGTTGAAGAAAATAGATTTAATGTATTTAATGTCACTGAACTATATACTTTAAAATACTAAAATGGTAAATTTTATGTTATGTGTTATTTTGTTACAATAAAAAATAGACAGTAACACAAAAACTGTTACAAAGAAAGACATTATATAATGATAAAAAGGTCGACAGATGTAGAAAAAGCATTTGAGAAAAACCTACACCCATTCATAATTTTTAAAAACATTTCTCGCCAACTATAAAGAGAATAGGGAACTTCATGACGAACTCACAGCAAACATCATCCTCAACAGTGAAAGACTGAATCTGTTCCCCATAAAATAAGGAACAAGGCAAGTATGTCCACTCCAAACACTTGATGTACAAGGCCTTCATGGACACATACTACAGAACATAGATAAAAACAGAGTTTACTAGAGAAAAATTTAGAAGCAGAGAATTAGGAAAGCACACTCTCTACACTGAACTCTCATTATTCCAAAGCATAGGTTGGGCATAAACTGGTACACAATATGGCCAAGTAAAGAGGAGCCTCCCTTAGCTGCAATCTAGATGTTCTCTTGAGACACTTCCAAGAGAAAGAACGCACCCCACCGCCACCACCCAATGCTACATAGCTACACGGTAGCTTTGAAAGGAGTAAAGGACATGTAATTTCTCTAAGTTACAAGAAATGTATCAAGAGATAACTGGGTCCAGGAACAATAGTAAGGAGTATGCATTTTCAGAGCCAATGTTTATCTACCTATTAAGGACATGGAGACAACTTTGCATGCCAATTATGCTGTTATCAGCGTAAAGCATTGCTGTCTTTCCACAGGCTGGCTCAGTCTGTTAAAGTACCAAAGGGAGGAATGACATGAGCCTCCAAGGCAATACAAATTTCTCTCTCATCACTATTCATATTCAGCATTTTATTGGAGATCCTAGCCAGTGAAATAAGGCAAGAAAATAAACAGGTTTTCAAATTGGAAAGGAAGAATTAAAACTAGTAAAACTTTATTTGTAGATGACATCATAATGCACAGAGAAATTATAGAATTTAAAGAAAATTACTAGAATTGGTAAGTGAAGCAATGTTTCAAAATGCAAGCTCAATACATAAAAACCAATACTATTTATATACACTAGCAATGAAAAATGAAATGTAAAGAACTTTTGTAATAGCATCAAAAATATAAAATATTTAGGGATAATTTAACAAAATTTGTATAAAACCTATCCCTGAAAACTATAAAACATTGCTATATGAAAATAAAGAAGGCATACATTATGTTAAGTGAAATCAGCTGGGCAGGCCAGGCATGGTGGCTCATGGCTGTAATCCCAGCACTTCTGGAGGCTGAGGTGGGAGGATAGCTTAAAACCAGGAGTTTGAGACCAGCCTGGGAAACAAGGCAAGACCCCATCTCTACAAAAAGTAAAAAATTAGCCAGGTGTGGTGGTACATGCCTGTAGTCCCAGCTACTCAAGAGGTTGAGGTGGAAGGATTGCTTGAGCCCAGGAGTTCGAGGCTGCAGTGAGCTATCATTGCACCACTACACTCCAGCCTGGGCAACAGAATGAGACCCTGTCTTCAAAAAAGAAAGAAAGAAAAGAAAGAAAGAAAAGAAAAGAAATAAGCCAGGCACAGAAAGACAAATATCACGTATTCTTACTTATATGTGGGAACTAAAACAGTTGATCTCATCGAGGTAGACAGCAGAATGACAGTTGCCAGAGGCTGGGAAGGGGGTGTGTCATGGTGAGGGTGGTGAGGAATGAAGAGAAGTTGGTTAATGGGTACAAACATACAGTTAAACAGAAGGAACAAGTTCTAATGTTTAATAGCAGAGTAGGGTGACTATAGTTAACAATAATACATTGTATACTTCAAAATAGCTAGAAGACAGGTCTCGAAAGGTTCCCAACACATAGAAATGATAAATTTTTGAGGTGACGGATACCCTAAATACCCTGACTTGATCATTACACATTCTATGCATGTAACAAAATATCACATGTACCTCATAAATATGTACACGTATTACATATCAATAAAAAAAGAAAAATAAAGAAGACAAATAAACGGACAGGTGTGCCATAATTGATAGATTGAAAGAGTCAACAAGTGTAATCAATCGCTCCAAATTTATCCATAGATCTAACACAAATCCAGTCAACACTCCTGCATGTTTCTGCAGAATTTGACAAGCTGATTCTAAAATGTATGTGGAAATGCAAACAATACAAAATATCCAAAGTAATTTTAAACAAGAACACAGTTGGAGGACTTACATTAACTGATTTCAAGACTCACTGTAATCAAGATAGTATGGTATTGACTTAAAGGAAATATAAATGGATCAATGGAAAAAATAGAGAATCCTAAAATAGATCCCCATATATCATAAATTTATTTTCAACCAAGTTCCCAAAGCAATTCAAAGGGGAAAAATGTCTCCAACAAATATTGCTATAACAATTGGATGTTATCAGTGAAAAAATGAACATCAACCTTTACCTTATATCAAACACTAAAACTAATATGAAATATACTATAGTCCTAAATATAAAAGATAAAAGCTATAAACTTCTAGAAGAAAACAGGAGAAAATCTTCAGACTTAGGGTAGTTTAGTTTCTTGGATAGGACTCAAAAGAGCATGAAACATAAATGTAAAATTGATAAACTAGACTTCATCAAAATTAAGAACTTTTACTCCTTTAAAAATTCATTAACATTAAGAACACAAAAAGGCATCCATCTCCACAGATGGAGAGAAAATATATGAAATACTGATATTTGACAAAGGGACTTATATTTAAGATATATGAAGAACTCTTATAACTCAATAATTAGGAGACAAGCAACCTGATTTTTAAATGTGAGCAAAAGATCTGAATAGACCCTTCACAAAAGAAAATATACTAATAGCCAATAAGCACATGAAAAAATGTTCAATATCTTTGATCATTGGGGGAATACAAATTAAAACCACAGTGATACTGGAATAGTTAAAATTAAAAAGATTGACAATACCAAATGTTGGCAAGGCTATGGAGCAATTAGCACTCTCTTACAGTACTGGGAATGTAAAAAGGTAGAACCATTTTGAAAAACTGTTTAGTGGTTCTAATACAGTTAAACATATACCTACCATATAACCCACCTATGTTACTCCCAGGTATTTACCCAAGAGACATAAAGACATATGACCACACAAGTACTTAAACACAAGTGTTCATATTAGTTTTATTCATAATTGCCCAAAACTGGAAATAACATAAATATCTACCAACAGGTGAACAGATAAACAAAAGAGTATTTTAAATGTACAAACAAAAAAAATATGCTTTGCAATGTAAAAGGAACAACATGATATACCCAACAATATAGATGAATCTCAAAATAATTATGCTGGTTGAAAGAAGCCAGACAGAAAAGATTACATTGAGAATAATTCTATTTATATAAAATTCCAAAAAATGGGGCCAGAGGTGGAATGAGGGATGAACTGTAAAGGGGCACAAAGAAACCTTCAGAGATAACAGAAATGTTTTGTATCGTGATTACGATGGCGGTTTCATGAGTGATGACATCTACCAAAATTCATCACATTGTATACTTTAAATAAGTGCAGTTTATTGTAAATAAATGTTACCTCAATCAATTTGCTTTTTTAAAAAGGAATGGTATGGAAAGGCCATCCTTATGCAATAAAAGGGAAGAAAAAGGACTCACCTGGATTTGAGACAATGAGCATTTTACAGTTAGGACTATAACGGACGATGGTAGGAATGATTGATTTCATTATGTTCACATTACGTTGGACCAGGGCAAGGCGACTCTCTCCCTCCTGCTGCCTGACACCTGCTGTGATAATAACTACTTTGGAGTTTGCAGATACACTGTAATCTAAAAAGGAAACAAAACTAATATTTGGATCAAGATTGCCATAACCACTGTGCCTTAACTCTTTAAAAGCCTATCATATGTCTTGGTATGAAAGTACTCATGTACCTTCATTTCTAGCATTTGAAGATGAAAAGACTGTCCCTGTAGTAACATTGTCTTGTATAAGCAAAAGGAAGCCTTGTCACTATGACTTGCCAATTTTCACACAGCTTCCTCCAACATTTTTATTACAGGACCTACCACCCCTTTCACCTCACATTCCCATTTGTTATTAAGGCCCAAGGCAATGAAAGCCAGCTCTCTGGCTTCTTAGAAACACCATAGTGAGGCAGATTTTAGACCTCTGAGAATCTATGTGTCTGTTTCAGGATTCTGAGAGTTGGAATTATTTACTTCCAATTATTATAAGGGACTTGGTTTGAAACCACAAACAAGTTCTTAATGCACAAGA
>NW_012150174.1:1703056-1703909 GCF_000956105.1 Propithecus coquereli
GGGGTCTCGCTCTTGCTCAGGTTGGTCTCGAACTCCTGAGCTCAAACGATCCACCTGCCTCGGCCTCCCAGAGAGCTAGGATCACAGGCGTGAGCCACTGAGCCCGTCCAAAATATGGCATTTCTTAGGCTGATATGTTACATATTAATCTAAGAGATTAATAACATACCACGTTAAAGTCCTGTAGCATTAAGTTCTCCTCCCTCTCTGCACATGTAGTCTACTCATTCCTGCTCAAAGATCTTGCTCAACGTTGACCTTCCACATAAAGTCTTATCTAATCACAAAAATCCAAAGTAATCTCAGCCTCTCTCTTTCTCTCACTCTCCTTCCCTCCCTCCCTCCTCCTCATCCCCTTTCCTTTTCCTCCTCTGTCCATCAACTTCTAAAGAATAAACAGGCAAAAGGCCTCGCAACTTCTCTAGTATCATCTCTCCATAGTTGATATTATTTGAAATATTATTCTGTCAGACAAATTTAGTGCCTTTTTGTGAACACAGTCTTAAGTGTATATTCTTTTTTATGCTTTTTGTGTCTTTAAGAAATTCTTACCGACTCTGAGGTCATAAGGATAGTCTATATCATCTTCTAAACAGAAGCTTTGAAGTTTTTACCTTTCACATTTTAGTCTTTAACTTGATTTTAGTCTTTAATTTGATTTTTGTATGTGGTATCAAGGGGTTCAATTTTATCTTTTTCCATGAAGATAACTATTGCCATAACAAAAATGTTATAGGTCCACAAATTTCCCATTTATTTACAATATCATCAGTGTTATATAACAATCTTTTATCTCTGTACTTAGTGTAGTTTTATAATAAGTCTTATCTAGTACAGCAAGTTCCCACCCCCC
>NW_012150174.1:1705349-1707153 GCF_000956105.1 Propithecus coquereli
CAGTCTTGAAAGATATTTTTACTAGGCAGATTCCAGACTGACGTTTACTCTCTCTCAGAACATTAATGATATCATTCCATTGACTTCTGGCTTCACTCAGGCTATTAAAAAGTCACTCCTTCACCCTCTCCCTTTTCTGTAGATAATATGTCTTCTCTCTGACGATTTTTTCAATCTTCACTTTGCCTTTAGGGTTCTATAATTTCACAAGAATGTGTCCAGGTGGGACTTCTGTATTTATCTTTCTTGCGATTACTTGGCTTCCTTAAACCGTGGGTTGATGTTTTTTGCTAGTTTTCAAAAATACTCAATCAAAATCTCTTCAAATATTTCCTCTGCCCCATTCACATTTCTAATTAGATGTACACTACACCTCATCATCCTATCCTCCGTGACTCTTAACCTGCCATATGTTCCACCTCTTGCTATCTTCTGGGTAATTGCCTTAGATTCACCACTTCTCTCTTCAAATGTGTCTAGTCTTTTATTAAATTCATTGAGCTTTTATGTCATTATATTTCACATTTAGAAATTATATTTGTTTGTTTGTTTGTTTGTTTTTTGAGACAGGGTCTTGCTCTGTCACCCAGGGTGGAGTGCAGTAGCACAATCATAGCTCGCTACCAACTCAAACTCTGGGCTCAAGCAATCCTCCTGCCTCAGACTCCTGCGTCGCTGGGACTACAGGTGCATGCCACCACACCTAACTAATTTTTTATTCTTTTAAAGACGAGGTCTCACCATGTTGCCCAGGTTGGTCTCGAACTCTTGTCCTCAAGTGATCCTCTCACCTCAGCCTCCCAAGTAGCTGGGATTACAGGTATGAGCCACCATGCCCAGCATTTTATTTTTTAAATCTGTTTTTATAGTTTCCTGTCTCATGCTGATATTGTCAAGTTTGTCCTTTATTTCTTATAGTAGAATAATCATATTAGTTTTATAATTTGTGTTTGATAATCATGAAATCTGTGGTAGCCTGTTTCTATTATCTGTGCTGGTTCTTGCTCATGCATTTTCTTATAGATTTGATTACTATTGTAAGACGTTCATTCTCCTTGGGATTTTATTTGTGGAAGTTCTTTTAGGCCTGAAATAAAGTGAGTTTTTCCTCCAAAGACCATCTGATTGCTTAAGATTTCCTGAAACTCAAATAAGGGTCAGCTTATAGTTCCAAATCCTTAGCAGCCATTTTCCCCACAATAAAGTATCTAATACACTAGATTTTACTTACAGTTCCCAAGTAAAGAGAGAAGAATTATTTCTAGGTCATCATTACATTAATGGTATAGTTAAGGGATTGGTAAACTATTGCCTGTAGACAGGCCATATCTGGTCCACTACCTGTTTTGTAAATAAAGTATCACTGGAACATAACCACACCCGCTCACTTATGAATTGCCTGTGGCTGCTTTGGCACTACAACAGCAGAGCTGAGTAGTTGTGACAGGGACCATATAGCCTAAAAAGCCTGAAATATTTATTATCTGGCCCTTTCCAGAAAAACTTTACTAACCCCTGGGTAGTCCACTGGGGCCCCAGCTTTGTGGGGTGATCGCCTATGCAAATTCCCAGATCAGGCTCTGTCTTTGTTTTCCTAAATCCTATGAGACAGTGAAAACCAAAATTAATGTTCACTAGGTTTGACTAATGCTATCGGGGTGAAAACTAGCCACAGTGCTCTGCTTAACTCTCTGGTTTCTTCACTTCACTCCGTGCCTATTCTGAAAATGCCTTACTTTGTTAGGAGCAAATCATTTTTTTAAAGATTGATTTTTTTTCATGTTTTATGCAGGAGTTTTCCCGT
>NW_012150174.1:1707203-1708507 GCF_000956105.1 Propithecus coquereli
AGAGAGAAGAATTATTTCTAGGTCATCATTACATTAATGGTATAGTTAAGGGATTGGTAAACTATTGCCTGTAGGCAGGCCATATCTGGTCCACTATCTGTTTTGTAAATAAAGTATCACTGGAACATAACCACACCTGCTCACTTATGAATTGCTTATGGCTGCTTTGGCACTACAACAGCAGAGCTGAGTAGTTGTGACAGGGACCATATAGCCTAAAAAGCCTGAAATATTTACTATCCGGCCCTTTACAGAAAAACTTTACTAACCCCTGGGTAGTCCACTGGGGCCCCAGCTTTGTGGGGTGATCGCCTATGCAAATTCCCATATCAGGCTCTGTCTTTGTTTTCCTAAATCCTATGAGACAGTGAAAACCAAAATTGATGTTCACTAGGCTTGACTAATGCTATCGGGGTGAAAACTAGCTACAGTGCTCTGCTTAACTCTCTGGTTTCCTCACTTCACTCCGTGCCTATTCTGAAAATGCCTTACTTTGTTAAGAGCAAATCATTTTTTTAAAGATTGATTTTTTTTCATGTTTTATGCAGGAGTTTTCCCGTCTACAGCAAGAAGATTAATCCAGATATTTATCCCACTATATTATTAGAAATTGAAGGCTTAATGTGTTTTACAGTATTTTAAAACAATAGTAGTTCTTTTAACTTCACTGGACTTAACCAATTCACCAGATTAACAGTTATAAAACATACTGATACCCCAGGCACATTGAACACTCTTAACTAGCAGACTACTGTCCAGTATGTCTGTGTACTTCTGCTCATTAGTTGCTGCATATCAAGAATTAGATATATTTATACCCAGAGATATCTAGACCAATTATATTACTAATCATATAATTAAATATGATGTTGGCCAGGTACATGGCTCACACCTATAATCCCAGCACTTTGGGAGGGCAGGAGAATCGCTTGAGACAAGGAGTTTAAGACCAGCCTGGGCAACATAGCAAGACCCCTGTCTCTAGAAAAAATTGTTTTAAATTAGATGAGCTTGGTGGCACACACCTGTAGTCCCAGCTACTGGGGAGGCTGAGGCAGGAGGATTGCTTGAGCCCAGGAATCTAGAGGCTGCAGTGAGCTATGATGCACTGCACTCTAGCCTGGGCAACAGAGTGAGACCCCGTCTCAAAAGAAAAAAAAAAGAAAGAAAGAAAAAGAAAAGAAGAAAAAAAACCAGATTAAAGAGTATGGATAAATATTAAATAATATTCCAAAACTATCTGAAAGTACATATCCTTAGGAAACTATATAGACAGAATGACAAGTTTAAAAAACATTTATATA
>NW_012150174.1:1720172-1722680 GCF_000956105.1 Propithecus coquereli
AGAAAGCTTTTGAGTAGACAACCACTAAGGCTACTTGGTTTTAAATTGTTAAGTACCAATGTCACTGGCTTCCAGAGGGCAAAGGATCTCAAAAATTTGTTTCCCCTATAGTGACAAAGTATAATTGCCTATGTTCAGTTGGCAAATATTTTTTACATTCATGTATAGAATTTTACCTACATGAATTGTAGAGCAATTCTGAGTAGCACTAATATGAAGTATGTCATAATACTTTGGGGCAAAGTATATTAAAATTATTGATTGTAAAGGAAGTAGTACCAAAACAACCCAGTTGATCTAGCTACACCTCTGCTATTAAATAGTACCACTTTTTTTAAAAAAGTAAAAAGCATTGCAGAGGCTAGACATGGTGGCTCACGACTGTAATCCCAGCACTTTCAGAGGCAGAGGCAAGATTGCTTAAGGCCAGGAGTTCAAGACCAACCTTGGAAACATAGCAAGACCCCCATCTCTACAAAAAATTTAAGAATTAGCCAGGCATGGTAGCATGCGCCTATAGTCCTAGCTGCTTGGGAGGCTGAGGCAGGAAGATTGTTTGAGCCCAGGAGTTGAATGCTGCAGTGAGCTATGATCGTGTCACTGCACTCCAGCCTGTGTGACAGAGTGATACCCCATCTCTTAAAAAAGAAAAAATCATTGCAGGATTGCCCAAGACTAGCCTAATATTTTCAAATAATGTAATGAATAAATAGCAGCTTTATGACTTCATATCTTAATATAGTGAATTAACACAGTAGTCACTGTTCAAGGTTTATTTATTTGATGGTTTAGTTGGTATGACATTTGGATAGTTGGTTGCATTGTTTATATGCAGATTTTTTTACATTATATGGCAATCTATACCACTGATACATATAGTACACAAAATAAGATCCTTTAGAACAGTTATGCACAAGGACATGCAATGTTGGATTTATACATTGGATCCCAGGATGTGACTGATTGGGAAAAAGCTGGACTAGGCATGTTGGGTGAAGGAACCAGAAGTTATATAGCACATGGTAAACACACATCTGGTTCGAAGGGCAACTGCAGCCTGTGCAGCATTGGCAGTGGTGCTTCAGCAGCGGTGGAACTATTTTCCACTATAACCAGTTTAGGGTGACACAGGGTAAAGACCATCCATTGTCAGGATAAAGCTGTAGGGTTTTACGAACCATTCCCATTTCTAACTTTAAGACATTGATGTTTTCCCCAGGCTATCTTAATATTACTGCTTTAACCACAGATCAGATAAAAAGGACAACATGCATAACCTCCAACTAAAATCCTGTTGTAGCCTAGACAGTGAAGTGGTGTGACATTAGAAGATTTTAAAATTGCAGCTCTTTTTGGATCCCCCAAAGTGTATCTGCACTCTTCTTCAAACGGGCCTCTTCCTCAGCAGTCAGAGTCACCTTCACAACGTCTGAGATTCCATTCTGTCCCAAGATGCAAGGAACACTAAGGAAGACATCATCCTTTATTCCATAGAGACCCTGAAGACAAAAAAAAAAATTTTACATTTTGTCTATGCATTTCAGGGCCTCCCAAGACTTTCATTCTCTACAATTATGAAGCTTATTTAATACAACTTGGTAAGTAGAAATGCCTTTCCATATGTTCAGTTATGATGTAATGAATAGTATAAAAGAAAGTCAATAAAATAGCAACAATAACTCTAAGTTGTGGAAAATAATCCATTTCTTTTATAGTCCTCTACCTACCTCAACATAATTGAATTAGAGCTTTTTAGTCAAGTTATCAAGTATCTATGTGCTGAACAGTCCAAGTGGACATTATTCCTGAACCTCAACCATTTCCTTCTAAAAATGAAAGTTGTGGGCACATTAATTTATTGATTAATTTACTGACTGAGGAATTACATTAATCTAATTGCTTTCTTAGAAGAATCTTTTTTAAAAAACCAGGGAGCGAAGCATTCAAATACAGTGTAACACTAGACCTACCTTAATCATGGTGGAAATCGGATGCACACGCCTAAGATTCTTCATTATACTTTCTGCCAGATCTGCCACAGACAGTCCAATGGCCCAGGATGTGTAGCCTTTCAGTTTGATCACCTCATAAGCACTGTAGGGGAAGAAAAGGTAGGGAAGGGCATAAAAAGTAAGGTAAGAGAAACAAACAAAGCCAAAGCTTTCACCAAACGCATGCTTTATAGTAAATAGTTCCACTATGTTGCATTATATACATAAAAGTAACATCTATACCAGGATATTATGTATAGGGATGGTCAGAACAGTACTGTTAGTTGTAGCAAAAACATGGCAACATGTCCAATACCCCCTAACAGGAGAATGGATAAATTGTGATATATGGATACAATGGAATATTACGTAGCTATCAAGACAAATGAACTATAGCCACCTAAAACAAAATTGGATAATTCTTAGAAATGTAATAGTGGGTTTTAAAAAGTAAATCCAAGATAACACATAGCATATTTAACTCGGGATTATCTCAAGTGGGAGTGTAAAGGAGACA
>NW_012150174.1:1722730-1727986 GCF_000956105.1 Propithecus coquereli
CTCCCTAAATTAAACACGCTCACAGCTACGATGTGTTAACCACACTGAACATCTAAGGAACTACCTCTTGGGTTTGCAGAATGATGGAGCCGGGGTGGAGGGGAAGCCAAAGAATTTCCTGGTGAAAGGGTGTGGGAGGTAAAGCAAGGGTCAGTCTATCAGTGGTAGGGACGGGGGCACCAAAAGGGTTTTTGATTTCTTCCTGTCCCCATCCACCGCTGTCACCCCAGCACCAGATGCTCACAAATGCTTAGCTTGGCGCAACTCAGTGCAGATGGCCCGAAAGTGCAGGGTACCGCTTTTAAGGAAGGCGCAGAAGTGACAAAATACACCAACAGTTGGGGAGCAAAGCCCGCCAACGGCTACGCTGCCCGGACTGCCCCGCACGCACGCACGCAAGCTCTCACGCACGGCTCTCTCGTCAGCACGCACGCTCCGCCTCCGCCTGCCCAGGCGCAGGCGCGTTGGCGAGCGCTGGTCGTTGTCATGACTTGTGCAGGCTAACTGGTTGCCTGAAGTCTGCGTCGCGAAAGTCTTGATGTGACGAATTCTAGACCGGCCCTAGGAGTGCGCAAGACAAGGATATTGGAGTATTGTTTCATTTTCCTCACCCGGCATAGGCCTGGGACTGATTTGGGGGCAGAGGCTTCTTTGGGGACCCACTTCCACCCGGCCGCCAAGGGACCAGGGTTGAGGTCCCCGTGGGAAAGAACGCTCCTGCGAGCGCCTGCAGTTCTCAAACTACCTGGGCTCAAGAGATCCTCCCGCCTCGGCTTCCCAAACTACTGGCATTACAGGCTTGGGCCATCGCGCCTGGCCTGAGGGACATACTTTTTTGATGATGCATGTATCACACCCTTGCCCACGCATTTGTTTGCAGGAATTTTAAAAATTATTAATCTGTATCTTTAGGACCGAGTGCTGAAATAAAGTTTGAATTTCTCTTTAGATAACAGAGGGTAGTAATGAAATGGAAAGGTTATGTCTAATTTTTCTAAGGGTGCTTTTAATTTACGCCAAGAATTTGTAACTCACAGAATGGGATAAAGGGACAGAACCTCCTCCATCTTTTTTTTTTTTTTTTTTTTTCTGGAGACAGGGTCTCCATCTGTCGCCCAGGCTGGAATGCAGTGGCACAATCATAGCTCACTGCAACCTCCAACTCCTGGGCTCAAGTGATCCTCCTGCCTCAGCCTCCCAAATGCACCCAGCTAATTTTTTTGTTTTGTTTTTTGTAGGGACAGAATCTCACTATGTTGCCCAGGCAGTCAGGAGCTCTTGGCCTTGAGCGATCCTCTTGCTTTGGCCTTTCATATCCCTAGGATTACAGGTGGCCTATCTTTTGTGGAGTATTTGCATTTGAATCCATTTTCCAAATAATAGCTTGTGGTGTTTGTTTTTAATGTAGCTTAGATTATGCAATAGCCCTGCTTTAAACCCTTCAATGGCTTTCCATTACACTTAGAATAACCAATTTTTACCACAATCTAGAAGACCTTCAAGATTTGTCCTCCTACTCCAAATTCATCTCAGGATACTCACCACACTCTCTTCCAACTAGGCTTTTTCTTTGCTCCGGACTTTTGGCTGTTCTCTGTATCTGGAAACCTCTTCCCACATCCCTGCTCAAGGTTAATTCCTCATTTTCAGTTTTGGGCATAAATGGCACTTCCTCTAGCCTTCTTTAACCATTGTGTCAACTGCCACCACTTCCTTTCTCTCTCTTCTATTTCTCTTATGACACTTTTCTCAACCAACTACCAACCAGCAGATAGGGGTGGTCTTGTACTACCACTTGTTTGTATGCTTCCACAGCAGCCTTATTTATCACAGGGCTGGGAGAGCCCCTGCTGGCCTGTAAATTCAAACTCTACACCTGCCTCAGGCCAAGGAAGGTTATCATCTTGGTAGTGAGGGAACTCCCATGCTAGGTGAAGAGAACTGGATCTTCATCCATACTTGCCCAAGTATTCCAACCTTCCTTACCTTTTTTTTCTTTTTACTTGATTGCAGTAATGTAAATGTAGGAGAGCCAATTGTCTTTCTTTACTCTTGTATATTGCAACATCTACCAGAATAGGCACTCAGTAAAGAATTTTGAAAGAACATGGCTTTAAAGTACTGAGTTTTATTTTGGTAACATGGGCTTTAGTGGGGTAAAAAAACATGGAATGACCACGTTCTGAGCATTCTATTTGCTTCTCCACTAATTGGCAACTTGTGTGAGATGGGGCTAAGGCCTGCTTAATCCACTTCCCAGGGTTAAGACAAAAAGCACCGGCTCCTTGCAGAGTTGGTCTATTCCTTGCCTGGGGCAGGAAGGTACAGGTGGACCTAGAACACATGTGCCAAAAAATAATGAAGATTTACAAGATTAAAGCTGAAAATTCCTTTTAAATTAATCGAATAAATCTATTTCACTTAAGTATTATTCGCTCATGTTGGTATTGACTAATGTATTATGTCACATATGAAATTAATAAATGTAAATACTTTTTTTAAAAAGACTGAAGATGCCTCAAAGTTTACAAAAGGCTATGGGAGTAACTACATGCTTCTTTTTGGGGTAATTAAAATGTTCTAAGATGCTGCTCCTTGACAGTTGACATTTGGAGAACCTGATAGGAATAACGCAATTTCAGTGGAATCGAGCTCCCTAAATTAAACACGCTCACAGCTACGATGCACCTGTGGTGAACATCTATTGCTTTCACCTGTCTAGTAGGCTTTTTTCTGGTAATAGAATTCCCCTTTTCTGTGGGAACCCATTCCATGCAGTTCAGTGCAGTCCAGTTAACACTGGTCCTCCAAGCTAGGGATAGATGGACACAAAACCAGACCCAGCCTATTGTTCCATCCTGTCCTTCTGGCCAAAGCAATTAATTCACAGATGGGCATATGGCCCAGGCACAACAAATGAGCACAATGTCTATGAGGTTTGAAAATGGAAGATGGGAAATTAGGTCTCACTTTTCTTTGGAATCATAAACTAAGAATGACATAAGCATCTAAGAACAAACTGTACTGTCATCTTTACCACCACATAGAAAAGCCCTGCCTAAGAATTAAGCCAATAGAGGAAATCTAAACCAAGATTTGCGGAGACTGTGTCTTGGTATATCTGAATTCCAGAATCCAGTAGTACTGAAGCTAATTCTGCTCTGATTGATCCTCTAATTTCACCTCTTTCTTTTTCTATATTCCATATTGCCCGACAGTCTGCTTTGTAGTAATCCAGTGGGAGTAAGAAGGTTCATGCCTCACTGTCCAACATGTAGACTTTGAATAAGATGCCTTTCATCTACTGTCCCTGGTGTTTTCAGTGCGGAGCCTGTCTGACTCATTTCTCCAAAGAATAAACTCCTTCCCTTTGCCTGCTGGGATGTGAGAGGTGGTTGCCAGGTTGATTAAGGTGCAGAAGACAATCTGGTGGTTTTCTTTCTCCTCATATAAACTTTCAACCAATCCTCCTGATTTTAGCCTCATTCCTCACCTCCACCTTGTGAGGCATCAGGTACTTCCAATTATTGAGCCTTTCTGAGATCCTGGAATTAAAACAACTTTCCTTCTTCTTGTCACCTCCCTCTGCAGGTTTCCAAAAATTGTCTAAATACTACAGTAAAGTATTTAAGAGCACTGACCTGTGTTTGAACCCTGGTCCTTCCACCTGCCAGCCATCTGACCATGAGCAAGTTATTTAACGGCTGTGCTTCAACATTCTCATTTATGAATGGAGATAATAACAGTAAAAACCTCTTAAGGTTGTTATAAAGATTAAATAGTACCTTTAAAACATTTAGAGAGGTGAAATACTTGTACACTGAGAACTACGAAACATTGCTAAAACAAGTTAAAGACACAAAAAATGGAAAGATATCGTGGATCGAAGGGGTTAATACTGCTAAGATGTCAATATAACCCAAAGTTATCTATGGATATTATGCAATCTCTATCGAAATCCCAATGGCTTTTTAATAAATAGAAAAATCCATGTTAAAATTCATATGGAATCTCAAGGGACCCCAAACAGTCAACACAATCTTGAAAAAGAATAAAGTTGGAGGTGTCATCCTTCCTGATTTCAAAACTTATTGATTGCTGCAGCAATCAAACAGTGTGTTACTGGAATAAAGAAAGACATACAGACCAATGGAATAGAGCATAGAGCCCAGAAATTTTCCCGAAGGGTGCCAAGACCACTGATGGGGAAATGAGTCTTTTCAACAAATGCTATTGGGTTAAAACTGGATATTTGCATACAAAAGAATGAAGTTGGACCCTTCCCCTACACCATACATAAAGTTAACTCAAAATGGATCAAAGACCTAAATGTAAGACCTAAAGCCATAAAACTTTTAGAACAGAAAAAAAAGCTTATACTGAATTTGGCAATAATTTTTTTGGTTATGACGCCAAAAGCATGGCCAACAAAAGTAAAAAGATATTAGACATTAAAAACTTCTCCCATAGAACAGAAGGGCAAAACCTCACTTGATCTTGATTTTCGGTACAAACATAAACCACAAAAGCTGGGTCTCATCATTGTTCTGACCTTCTGAGTTTTAAGTATATGTAAGAAAAGTTACCGTAAGGATAGCTAGTTTGTAGTAAAAACAATTTGTAAAAAATTTAAAACCTCTGTGCATCAAAAGACACAGTCAACAAAGTGAAAAGGCAACTCATGGAGTGAGACAAAGTATTTGAAAATCATTTATCTGATAAGTGGTTAATACCCAGAATATATAAAGAACTCCTACAATTCAACAACAAAAATAACTCAATTTTTTAAAATGGGCAATGGATTTGAATAGGCATTCCTCCAACGACGATATACAAATGGCCAAAAAGCACATGAAAAGATGCTCTGAAAACAGAAAGGAAAAAGAAAAATCAAAGCAATTCCATCGTTATTTTATTAAATGTGATACTTTTTGCTTTACAATGAGCATGTCATAGTTATACAATTTTTTAAAACATTAAGCATGAGAAACTGGAAATACGATTTTCACCCATTACTCTTCGAGGAAGGCAAGGTACTGAATTATTTCCACAGAAAATGTTATATTAATAATCCAATTCATGTGTCTCCTATGAGTAAATTTAAATAGTCCAGCAAGGCCTGACACATTGTCAGCTCCAAATAAATATTTTTTAAAATGTGTCAAAATCAGATGAGAGGATATATATTTGCTGTTCAAGGGATTAGCCCTGCAACTCTGAACTCGTCATCTACAAAACCTAAAAGTGCTCACTAGA
>NW_012150174.1:1739421-1739841 GCF_000956105.1 Propithecus coquereli
CAAAGAAAGATTTACCAGACTATAGAAAATTATGGCATTAAAAAAACAGGCTGTATACCATCACATAAAAGATGAGAGTGTTTATGGCAAAAAAATCCCCAGACTTTAGTATTAATAAATGTTTATAATTTTTTGTATCTTTGCTCATTGGAGGTGTGTTGGGGGGGAGGGAAAGAGGGAGGGGAGGGAAAGAGAGAGAGGGAGAGAAAGTTTTTATTTCTCTGGGATCCATTATCTGTAATTGCTAGGTTCTATGGCAAATCCATTTTAAAGGATCTGCCAACTATTTTCCACAGTGGCTATACCATTTTACATTACTACCAGCAATGTACGAGCGATTCAGTTTCTCCACATCCTTGTCAGCATTTGGTGCCGTCACTATTTTTTATTTTAGCCATTGTTTCTTCTACACCTGTTTTA
>NW_012150174.1:1743920-1746271 GCF_000956105.1 Propithecus coquereli
AGTTAAAAGTCTCACCTGGATTTGAAACAATAAGCAACTTGCAGTTTGGGCTGTATTTTACAACGTTAGGAATGATGAATTTAAAGATGTTTACGTTCCGCTGGACCAAATTAAGACGGCTTTCTCCCTCCTGCTGACGTGCCCCAGCTGTGACAATAACCAGCTTGGAGTTTGCAGTTACATTATAGTCTGGAGAAAAGGGAAACAATGACCAGATTAAGGACTTTAAGAGAAATTTTTAATCTAGCCAACAAAAATTTGTTCCATTAACTTGTTTTAGTTTCTTTTTTGGGACAGGGTCTCGTTCTGTTACCCTGGTTAGAGTAAAGTGGCATCATGATAGCTCACTGCAACGTCAAACAATCCTCCTGCCTCTGCCTCCCAAGTTGTTGGGACCACAGGCACACACTACCATGTCTGGCTTATTTTTCTATTTTTTGTAGAGATGGGGTCTTGCTCTTGTTCAGGTTGGTCTCAAACTCCTGACCTCAAGCAATCCTCCTGCCTCAGCCTCCCAAAGTGCTAGGATTACAGGTGTGAGCCACCACGCCCGGCCTCATTAACTTCTCATATGGACAATTTGATCAGTGTTTTGTGTATGTGGAAGATAAATGCCACTAATGCCACCTAGACTCTTACTTTGGTTTTCAGTTTTATTATTGTGGCCTCTTAAATGGAAGAAGAGTTTGTCAACACCTTCCTTGTAGTCTAGTCACATTGTAATTTTATATAACTACAATTGGGGGGAGCTAGAAGGAATGAAGTTTATAATTTGATTCTCATATCAATTCCTTATACATTCCTCAGTTTTTTTACTATCTGAGCTCAATGTTCACACTCTTCCATACTTCTACTTAACTGTTAATACTTAACTATCATCCTGTCAGCCTAGGGACAGGCAATTTTCTCTTCTTTTGTTCATTTTCTTTTTCTTTCTTTTTTTTTTAAGCAGAGACATCTTTACCCTTAACAAGCATATTTTTGCTTCTAGTTACCCCGTAGCCCCAGACAGTTAACCCACAGATCAAGATGACGAAGGGAGTCACTTATCAGGTAAGTGGCCAATGATTTTCAAGTATCAAAACATACTATTTGGGCTCATGTTCAGGTTTCCTGGCTGGTTCTAATAAGTGTGAAAGGGTCAAGACAAGAATATCTGCTGACCAGGCTCATTTGCCCTATTCTCAACTTTGTGTTACATGTGTGAAAGAATTGGGTCGGGGAGGAGTATAAGTATACTTAAGTATACTTAAGTATTTGAAGCAATGCAGTTAAATATAGACCTAAGGTTTGGAGCTTTACTCATTACATTCTAATTCACACGCTTTCCATATCATGGATAAATTGAATCTCCACTTAAAACCATTTACCAGAAACTGAAATTTTGATATCTACAGGACCAATGCAAAATTATTCCAAAGCTCTCCTATCCTCTGTAAGAGAAAATCTTTGAAGAGCTCAGATTTCAAGCCTGATAATGAACTTAAGTCTAGCATGGACTATAATATAAACTTGTTGACATCAACCTTTGCTGGAGACAATTTTTGATGTTCTAAGGAAAAGGCTGCCATGTTGGAGATCCATCATCTCTCCCTTCAATTTGTCTTCAATGACATCAACAAGAGCAAGCTCATCTGCCAAGTCCTAAAAGACATAAAATCTTCAGTTAAATGGGAAATTGATACTTCTAGATTTTTGGAAGGACATGCAAAATTTCTATATTTCTGGCATAGAAGAGTTCTGCTACCTTATTAGTACAGTATCAGGATATACTTCAAAGTGAAGACAGGCCCACACTTAAAAAACCGACTCACAGATGATGCAATACATAACACTGACCCTATCTTCAGCCCTATTTCCCTCCCCACTGGAGCAACCTCTACAGAAGTTCTACCACCACTGGTGTGAAGGCAGAACACTGGATTGGCAGTAATTAGAATAACTTCCAATTATGTAAAACTGCTCTATTTAGTCTCTCAAATTCAGTTTTACACACCAATTTTAAATAGGTGATGCTGACCAGTATCAAGACTTGGAATTAAAAAGCAATATTGTAGACTATTCCCTGGTTATTTCCATATATGAACCAATACTAACAGTTTTGCATAAAGATAGATTTGTGCATTGCATAATATTGGCAAAAAATATCCTTGCAGTTCAACCTATAAAAGTCTGTAGGTGCATCTAGGACCAGGAGCCACCAACAATAGCTTTAATACAAATGGGGCATGGTCTGTTGTTACCAAAAAAGGTTATTTTAGCTGCAGATTTACCCCTAAACCAATTAAAAGTGATCTGACAGGTATTCTTACCCACACCTGAGTCAGAGGCCATCACAGAAAAAGACCATT
>NW_012150174.1:1746321-1747412 GCF_000956105.1 Propithecus coquereli
CATGTTGCCAAATTATGAGATCTATTACCTGTCGACCACCTGTTTGTGAACCTCTTTCCATTGTTCCTTATCTTTGTCAGTGCCTAAATCCGGGTGCAGATTCTTCAGGGAGACACCAGCAACATTCACTCCACTCCATACAGGCACTAAAAGAAATAGTATAGAAGACACTTATTTTCATGCACCAACAGACTAGTAATTGTGACCCACTTTTCTAATTCTCTTATCTGCAAAGGGTTACCCCCTTTTGGTAGATGTCAGAGTATCGCCGATGTAGTCCTTACTTTTAGATTAGATTTTCATTCACTCATTCATTCATTTTTAATAAACCCTTTAGTCTCAGAGGTGTTCATTTATTTAGGTCATATAAAACTAAGACCTTTTACTATATTCTAGCCTATTTTTCTAACCTATTGGAATGTTTAATCTGTATAAATCTGAAATATTAAGGTAGTATGAGATCACAGGGGGAATTTTCTTGGTGGAAGAAACTCTGAGAACACTACACAAATTGTAACATCTTTCGACTGTGATAGTAATATAATTTTTTTTCTGCACTCCATTTGGCTTGGCTGACCTTTTCAGTACCAGGCAGTTCAAGTCTATAAACAGGTATGATATTAAATGACTGAGGTCACTAAGAAATATAGTCTTAATATGTCTATGGTAAGAAGAGAAATTTCATCTCTCATTCCCCATGTCATAAAATGTCATACAAAATGGCTAAAATTTTCTTCTTTTTTTGACTTTTTAAAAATCTGTATTGAATAAGTAACTTTAGGGAGGATGGTGGGTAAAACAGTTCAACAAATAAATCCTTGAGAATGATCACCATGCATTTATTGCCTCTTCTCTATCCAATCAAAAGGAGGATTTCTTTAGAGTGATAAAAGAAAGGTTACATTTTCATTGTTGTTTTATTTGCCAAAGTAGCACCATGAAGTGGTACAAAGTATCTGAACTGGTCTTATTCGAAATCTAGCTAGTAAGGTACTTCTACCATCATCAAATAATTAGTAAATCTAGAGAACAGAGATGTAAAATTAAGCAAGCAAATTACATTAGGAAGCACTTTGACCTCCTCCCCCCCC
>NW_012150174.1:1751027-1762719 GCF_000956105.1 Propithecus coquereli
TTTTAGTTGTCCGATTAATTTCTTTCTATTTTTAGTAGAGATGGGGTCTCGCTCTTGCTCAGGCTGGTCTCGAACTCCTGAGCTCAAATGATCCATCCGCCTCGGCCTCCCAGAGTGCTAGGATTACAGGCGTGAGCCACCGTGCCTGGCCCAATAAGAAGTTCTTTATTCACAAGTTCTTTTTTTCTAATTAAATTTTAGCTCCATAATTGATAACAAAATTGCCATCCAAGGCAGGAGGGATGATGGGATTTGGGTGGGAGGAGAACTTAAGATTTCTCACATTAGTATGATCTTAATTTTACCATATATAGGTGTCATTTTCAATTCAAAAATTACTTTAGAAGAGTTTGGCTCATTTAAAGGCATGAATCCTTCCTTTTCATTGGTAGGCAACCCACACATGTTAATATGTAACAGTGAATTTTAGGAACTGGGTCTCAAGCCTGACATCCTGACAGTCCTTTGATACTTATTAATTTCAGATACCCTTTCAGTATATTATTATGTTTCAAGTTTGCTGCAAAGTTCTCTGAATGAGTGCATGAGCCTAAATATTTTTACATACAGCATAATAATATGATTCTTGGGGAGGGAGTGGGGGAAACAGTGGAGTCAAAGTATGTGCTTCCAGAGCGGTAGACTCTACTTACCTTCATTAAGATACTGATGGCACAGGCCATGCCAACAGCACCAACCCCAACAACTGTGATCTTATTCTGGGGGGTCTGTTCTTCCTTTAGAAGATTAAAAATCAGCTGATCCTTGAGAGTTGCCATATTGGATTTGGAACCAAAAGGAATCTATGGGGGAAAAGCATTCAGTGTCACTGCATCCTTTTTTAATGTTTATTAACCAAGAATTGTTCTGAGAAAAGCTTACGTTACTTCCTTTTGAAGGTACTTGCCACTAAAAACACAAGAGATGACTAAAAAGGGGGAGGAAAAAAATGTAGCTAAAGAGGAGTTGAAAGGCCTAATGCCAGATTCTGATCTGTCCAGGGTCTTGTGGTGTGAATGAGCTCACCTTGGTGTGAAAAAATAATATCGACGTTTGGGTGTAAGTATAGCCTCCGGAGGGCTCACTCATCTTGGCTTATTTACCCCAAGTGGGGCTGGCCTTTCCTCAGACAAGATCACAGTGAGCCGCCCACCCAGCTCTCCTTCAGTCACTCAGGCTTCTATAACAAATACAGTGCCAAGCCCCTCATGCAAGGACCAGAGGTACATGCAAAAAAGAGCCATTAACGGCCACAGGTACGACCCCAAGGCAGAGGAGCGTGCTATGAGCTCTGCGCATGCGCTCCCTCTCCTCCTCGCCACCCCCAGCCAAGAAAGGGTGGAAATCAGACCGGAGGCGGAGAGACCTACGCCCCGCCCAGATCCGAACCATTAGTGGGCACAGGAAGCTTGCGCGCGTGCGCAGTCCAGAGCGCTGGGGCGCAGATGATAGTGGCCTCTGGCCATTGGCAGGTCGGCACTAGGCCAGAGGACGAAAGCCTGAGAACCCCTGTGAGTGAGCAGAGATAATCAGGAGCTGTCCTGCTCAGTGGGTCAGAGGGAGGGAGCTCGGTTTCAGACTTTAGATTTAACCAGAGGCCCAAAGCAGACACAGGCAACGTGATACCCGGCTGGCAGCCTCCCTGGCCTGGCGCGTGGCCAGAGCCAGACTTTAAATCAAAGTATCAGGAACTAGAGGCTGTTAATCAACAGGAGGGAGTGTAGCTTATGCCGTGATCCTTATTGCAATGGCATGAAGCCCAGTATGAGGAAATTTTTTCACTTCAGGGAGTGCAGAAAAGCTGCAGAGGGCCTGAAGCATGGAGCCCTAAAGTTAATGGAACCCTCGAATTCCAGAGCCGGGGAAACGGTTTTCCATTCTGTTAATCTAACTGTGCACTGCATTAATTGAAGGGAATATCACAGGTTGCATCCCCAAAGCGCCTTGTCTAGTTTTGGCATCGTCCCAAAGGACAAAAATATCTGAGAGGACCTCCAAGCAGGCAGCCCAGAGTCATCAAGCTGGAATCAGGTATCTCCTTACAAATCACTGCTATTTCTAGACAGCTTTGTAAGGTTCCTACAGCCTGGCAGGGGGAAGGGAGTTCTTCCTGCAGAGAGCTGCTGGCTTCGCCAAAACCTCAGCCCTTGGCTCCAACGCTCCCTTCAATGTAGAGGTGGGAGGAGGGTGAATCTAGTGGCGCGAGCCATGCAGAACAGGGTCTGCGACTCAGCCCTGCTACGCACTCATTGTGACCGTAGACATCCCTCTCCCCAACTCTCTCAGGTTTACGTTTTCCCGTTTGTTAAAAGGAGGAGATGGAACCGGATAATCCTACTCAGTAGACCATCTCAGGTGGGGGAGGGCTGGGGCTCTGCCTGCTTTATCTTTGCATGCACTGTGCTTAGCGTAGCCCGGGATAAACCAACAGCTGCTTAATGTAATTTACGCACAAGGGCCCTATAATCTTCAGGCAGCAGCCGCCCCATGGAGCTCACCTCTCGAGCCTCCCACGGGAAAAATGCAAACCGCACAGCCGTTTTCCAGCTTGCAGGAACCCGCCCCGGACATGCCGAAGCTTTTTTTGGCTCAGTGGGCTCCGGAAACCCGACTTCGAATTTTGTGCCTTTCGCTGATTTTGAGCCCAGCGGTATCCCCCACCCTTTGGACCTGTAATCTCCTTGTTCTTCCGCATACATCGGGCTTTCGACCTCAGGTGGTTGGGTGTGGCTATCTCCTCCTCCCCTAGCGCGGCCAGAGGCCACAGGTCCCGCTTAGAGCAAAAAGCGTAGCGCAGCGGGCTCCGAACCCACACGTGGCGTGGGCCACTGCGCAGAGGTTTCGGGACTCCGCTTCTGGGAAGCGGCGTCTACGCTTCCCGGAGTAGGGACCCCTTTGCTAGCAGCACCAGGCCAGCAGACCCTGAGGCAGCTCGCTTTCCCTCCCCTCGGGCGCAGTGCGCGCCGGGCCCGACCGTACCGGGAATGCAAGTCGGGCGGGCGTCGGAGGTGCGCCACAACGATGTCCGGACTCAGCGGCAGCGACTCCAGCACTCTGCGCGGGGCGCGGGAGGGGCCTTAAGTGGAAGAGCTAAGCTGACGTCAGTGGGGGGAGCCAGGCGGACGTGCGGGAACCCACGTGTGGGTTGGGCTGGGGGTGGACGCCGAGCCAGGCCCGGCGCTCTGGAGGCCCAGGCGGCGCGCGCAGTCAGACGACCCACCAGCCGACCGACCCACGTGCGCCGGCACGTCTAAGGGGCTGCCCAGAGCAACGCTACCCTGCAGCCACGTAGGCCCGGGACGGAGCCACGAGCTGGAGGCAGGCAGACCCACCGTTTCCTCTTCCGTAAAACGTGGAGGGCACCCTCAGGGAAGGCTAGATCTGCTTCTTCATCCCTATTTCCCAATACCCACAACAGCTTCCGGCACAGAAAAGGCATTCGACAAATAGTTGTTGAATAAAAGAAAGAGAATACCTAGCAGGGAGTCAGCCTGTACATGCATTAATCGAGAGATCTCCAAAACTTGACGCTGCTTTTCCCCTGCCGCTAAACCTTCCAGGTCCCACACTCACAGCGAAGCCTGGGCCTCTCAGGCCTGGCAGGGTGGGTGACTCAGGCCAAATTCACATCCGTGTCTGCACTTCCTACTGCCCCACCCACGTGTCCCAGCCATACCTAAGAGCTGTGGGCGGTTTGATATAACATCTCCCCATATCCCCCGCCCCCCATAACTACCGTCCTACTCTTTACTTTTATGAGTTCAATTTTGTTTTGTTTTTTTAAACACGTAGTTTTTGCCTTTATTCAGGCGGCTTCCTTTGCCTGGCCTGCCCTCTCCCTCCATCACTTTAACTTGTACCTGTGTTCCAGTGCTCTCCACGGGGTATAATAAGAAGTATGTTTGGTAAACCCTTGAGTTTACCAAAATTTCCTGATTTTTTTCTCAGTGATAGGAGTGTGTTTTGTTATTCATAATGAACTCCTTTTCCGTAACCCCTAAGTTTGTGGTCATGTGGCAGTTTAGGTTGGGGCCCCTGGATAGCCTCAGGATGGGGCCAGTCACTGGAAAGACCAAGTGATTAGGGAATTAGGAGGTTGGAACCTTCAGCCCACTAACCAACCTCTAGGAAAGGGGTGGAGGCTGGAGATTAAAGTCAACGAGAACTCTTGAACAAGATTTGATGTGCTGCCCGGCTGCTGAACAACGGAGTTGCTCAGAGGGTGAAGCGTCCAGAGCGGGCGTGGAAGCTCTGTGCCCACTCCGCCATGCCTTGCCCTATACATCTCTTCCATCTGGCTGTTCCTCTGTATCCTTTGTAACATCTTTTATAATAAACCAGTGAATGTAAGTGTCTGATTTCTGGGAGCCATCCTAGCAAATTTTCAAACCTGAGGAGGGTGGGTCATGGGAACCCTAATTTATAGCCAGTTGTTAAGAAGCACAGGTCACAACCTACTACTTGTTTTTGGTTGGTTGTTTGTTTTGTTTTTCCAGTGGAAATCAAGCAGGGGGGCACAACCTACTACTTGTAATTGGTGTCTGGAGTGAGGGGCAGGCTTGTGGGACTAAGCCCTTAACCTGTGGGATTTGATGCTATCCAGGTGGATACTATCAGAACTGAATTATAGAACACCCAGTTGGCATGTGCTGGGGAATTGCTGGGGGAAAACCCCACACATCTGGTCACAGAAGTGTTCTGTGTTGAACACAGACCAACCAACCCACACAGTTGGTACCACTCTCCCTCTCTGCTCCTACCACACTGGTCTGTACGTCCTTCAAATCAGCTTGCACTAGAGGTGTGTGCGGCTGTGCTTCCCTACCAGACAGTGAGTCCTGCTGGGGCCTGGATGGGTCTGCTTCCTCCCCGAACCTGCGCCAGCAGCTCAGTGTCAGCTCTAAGAAAGATTCAAAATTGTAGGTCCCTTGGTTCAAAGGGAAAACTCCATGCTCAGCTCCAGAGAAGCAGAGCATCTCTCTAGAATGTCCTAACAGTTTTCCCATCGCTCTAGAAGGCCCTGAGACCTGTGCTCTCAAACACACAGCAGGGGTGGGGAGAGCCACTGGTTCTCAGGGTGCCTCAGGCAGGGCAGATTGCAACAGTGTCTCCTGTTTCCTCATCTTTGCAACAATGTCCTCATTCAGTCAAGCCTAGGACCCTGCCTGCCTATCAATTGTGACCAAAGCTACTGGGAGGAAGGGCACAGAAGGCAGAGAGGGGAAGTTAGCCTGGGGAGACAATTAAGGCTTTTCACCTGGAGGGCCTGGGGTTGGGCGCTCTGGGAAGACCTGTAAAGATAAACTAGGTAGAGTCTTCATTCCCCTAACTTAAGACACCTAACAGTAATAGCTCCCTCTAAGCACAGCTTCCCTCTTCTTATGCAGAACAGCCACTAGTTGTCTCCACAAATATGAATTTAAAAGTACCATTTACTGAGCACCTGCTATGTGTCAGGCAGCAAGCTGGGCAATCCCCATACTCATCTGCACTTCAGTTCTTGGGAGCAGGCATAATCATCTCCATTTTTCAGAGAAGGAAACCAAGGCTCAGAGAGATTAGTGACTTTGCCAAGGCTGTGCAGGTCATAAGTGATTTTGGCTGGGGCTCTAACCTAGGGCTGAGTGACTCTAAAGCCTATGATTTTTCTCTCTACAGGATGTTTCCTCCTACCCCCACCCTTGCAAAAGACAGGACAAGAAATTAGCTAGGGGGCCCAAGCCAGTCTCCAGCTCAGAAGAGGCAGTGGCTGTCCGTGGCTGCCTCCACCTGCCTGCTTGAGCAGAGACATTGGTCTTTTTCTGCCCGCAGACTGGGACTCACACCATTGGCGTTCCTGGTTCTCAGGCCTTTGGACTCGAACTTGAATTTACACCACCACCTTTCCTGAGTCTCCAGCTTGCAGATGGCAGATCATGGGACTTCTCAGCCTCCATAAGCACATGAGCCAATTCCTCGTAGTCAATCTCTTTATATATAGTCTCCTATTGATTCCGTTCCTCTGGAGAACCCTAACTAATATCGTTCAAACAGTAGAATTGCTGTACTAAAGCCAAAGCAGAACGTGGAACTCATGCAACAGGCCAGGAAACTGTTTCAGAGGGCAGAACAGACTTCTCAATCTGACCAAGTGATCTTTGGGTATGGCCTCTTTAAAAGGGAAGACCCCACAAAAAGGTGGTTTGACCAAGGGACAGGCTGGTCTCAGACAATGGGTGCTGCTCAGCCCCCACTGTAAGATATTCCTAAATGGAGCCTGGGTACAGGATGGCGTTCACCCAAAACACAGAGCTGAGTCATTTCTTCATTCAGTATGTGTTACACTCCCCTGCAAGAGCATTCAGTAGTTCTCATTGCCCCCAGAATAAAACCCAAACACCTTAGAAAGGCACAGCAGGTCCTCTGTGATCCAGTGCTCATATCCCCTCTCTGGTCTTGTCTCCTGTTTTCCTTCTTGTGTCCTGTATACCAGTCCCAAGGTTACTCACCATGTTCTCCAGATGTGCCATGTACTTCCCCATCTCCAGCCTTCCAGCGAGGCAGTTCCTTCAACCTAAATGCCTCTCCCTTGCCGCCTTCCCTGCCCACCGGAGCACCACATCTTCAGAGCTTAAGTGCTGCTCCTTGGGTTTCATATTAAATTAATACGTATTGCTGTGCATCTCTTTCTCTCACTAGATTGTCAGCTCTGAGTGGAAGAAACTTTCTCATTCATCTCCTCCAGCATTACATTTCTTTGTTGAACAAATGGGGTTTTTGTTTTTTTGTTGTTTTTATTTTTGAGACAGTCTCCCTCTGTTGCCCTGGGTAGAGTGCAGTGGAGTCATCATAGCTCACTGCAACCTCAAACTCATGGGCTCAAGTGATCCTCCTGCCTCAGCCTCCCAAGTAGCTGGAATGATAGGCACATGCCAGGGTGCCCAGCTAATTTTTTTCTATTTTTAGTAGAAACGGAGGTCCCACTCTTGCTCAGGCTCGTCTCGAACTCCTGAGCTCAAGCAATCCTCCCCCCTCAGCCTCCCAGAGTGCTAGGATTACCAGCGTGAGCCACTGCACCTGGCCAACAAATGTATTTTAAATTAAATGCCCACTATGTAAAGGAACTTTGCTAGGTTCCAAGGATACAAAAATAAAAAGACAAATTTATTAATATTAGCCTTCAAAGACTTTAGCATTTAGTGTAGGAGACTGACAACATCCCCCTTGATAGTCAAAATGCATGAGAGAATGTAACACTGCCACCGAAGAGGTAGAGAAAAGTGCTCTGGCATTCAGAGGAGAGAGGGCCTTTGGGCAGGGACACTAGGTAAGGCTTCCTGGAAGAGGTAGCATCTGAGCAGAGTGAGAAAAAGATTTCAATTGGTAAAGATCAGGTGTTGAGAAGGCAGAGAACACGGCATGAGTAAATACACAGAGGCAGGAATACAGTGTGTCTGCTGAATCGTTAGCCTCAAACGCCAGGCTAAGAAATTTGGGGGGTAGGGAGGTGTTTGGTTTTTGGTGGTCAGCAGAAGTCATTGAAGTTTTTGGAGAATGATAGAGATAGGATGAAAGTAAGGTGCTTGAGAGGTCACAGAAAGGAAGGCACCTTATTTTGTAATAATATACAACATATATATATATACAACATGTACATACCATTTGCAGCTCCAACCACATCCGAACAGAACATACACTTCTCTGACACAAACTTACACAGCCCCATGGCCCCTCTGAACACTCACAGCCTGACTTTTTTCACCTTTTTCGTGGTTGCAAAACTGATGGCTTTCCTGAGTTGCAGAACCCAAGATGCAGATGATCTCATTGGTCTCTGTCCCTCAGAGACCAGGGCTTGCAGTGTACGTGCCAAAGTAGAGGCTCCTCTCTCTGGCAAGAGAGCAGGCACTTGCCCCAGAAAAACTGTTTCATGTCCCCGCCCCCCCAACCCCATCCATCTGAGTGGACACTGGAAGACTCCACCCCAACTGTTAAGGTTCTCCGGGGTGACATCTCCTGGCACCCTGATGCCTTTCTTCCCTTCCTTCACCTCTCTTCCTCCAGGCCAGGCTCATCCTCAGGTGCTAGATGCTGCCTCTATTTCCCTTTTTGGCCTGGACTGTCATTTCCCTCCAGAGTTGATTCCTCACACTGTTCCCTAACAGAATCCATCTCAGAAACTCTAGATTCCCTCCTAGTCACTTCCTAACCCAGGAAAGAAGTAGCGGCTGGGCCCTTTTCTCTTGATCCTTCCCTGGCAGGGAGTTAGGCCTCAAGCTTTCCATCCCATTGATGGGTTCCAAAGCAAAGACTGTCGCCCGAATATAAATGGCTTCCAAACTGAGGGTCCCCAAATTCAGTGTTGCAAGGGGAGTCCCAAGGTCCCTCCAAGCCAGACAGTCCTTGGTGTGGGCACCCACAAGTAGAAGTCTAATCATAGCAAGGGAAGACCATGGAAAGTTGTGATAACCTTTCCCTCTGACACTTTGGGCATGATGGGCATGGCTTGACAGAGATGAGTGGGTAGCCTGGTGGAGAGGGGACACTGACCTGGGGGTTAGGAGATCTGGTTCTTGCCTCAGCTTTGTCATGGGTGACACTGTGGCAGCTACATTCCCTCTCCAGCCTCAGCACTCTTGACTGTAAACATAAACATCTCTCTTCCAGTTCTAACGTCCAAGGAGGCTCAGGTGGTGAGTCAAGCCTCCACACAGCATTTTTACAATTGCTCAGGACTCAGATGCAAAGCTGTCTCCATTTTGGGAACTGATTAGGGTTTTTTCTGGGGTGAAGGAGAAATACCCAAGGCAACAGGAAACCCATGCCTACCATCCTCTTGTCCCCCGTTTTAGTTCCAAAACGGGTCCAAAATTCTCAAGACACTGGTGGGTGTTAAATTTGTTAATAAAAGATGATCTCACAGGGTTTCCGAAGCAGATTACTGATAGCAGGAGCCTATCACTCTTTGCATCTGTGTATATTGTTTTAAACCTTTCCTTAGCCAATGGGGAATGACATTCCAAGCCCTAGCTCAAAAAAAGAAGGGTAATTTCCTAAGAAATTCCAAGAGGATCAAAGCCAATTGGAAGTACGAATACAGAGAGGTCAATTTATAACTCTCTGGGGTTAGGAGGGGGAAAGGAGTGGACCAGGTCTTAGCTGCGAGCTGCTGACTGCAGGGCATCCTCACTGAGACATGGGCTTGTGGTCCCTGGATTGTGTTTAAACTGCTATACACAGCCACTCATCTAGCTCTGTCTCAGCAAGCAGGTTCTGCTGGACAAGGAGGCTCTCTGCCCTGTTCTTTGAGCCTGCTCAGGGGATACTGCCCTGAAAAGACAGCCCCACATGATTTCTCTAGGGTGCTAGAAGAGGTTCTCCCTCCACTGGGAAGCCTGGGATTCCACTAAGAGGAGCAAAGGAAAGCTCCTCGCACCCCAGGAGGGACTTCAGGCTGTGGTGGGGTGCAGATAAGGAGAGGCCCCCTCCTGCAGCCAGATAAGGCTCACTGGGTCCTTGATTTGCACATAGTTTACGGTGGCTTTCCCAACCATTTCCTCATGACATTTTCACCCCAACCAGGAAAAGAAAGCAGAGCAGGAGTTCTTTTTTTTTTTTGAGACAGAGTCTCGCTCCGTTGCCCGGGCTAGAGTACCGTGGCGTCAGCCTAGCTCACAGCAACCAGAGCAGGAGTTCTGACATTTCACTGGTGGGACTGCCTAAGCACAAAAAATTTAATTGCCCCAGGCCACACAGCTGGAAAGTGGCCAGGTGGATTTCAAACTCCTGGGCTACTTTTCCTTCCCCTACACCACTCTGCCCCTCCATCTTTCCTGCCTCTCAGCCTGGGAGGACAGTAAGAAAGCAGTTTTAGCCCTTTGCTCCCTGGATATCAAAGGGCAAATGTGATAAAGTCCTCCCCCTCCCCCTTGCCCAGGGCTGCAGGAGGATCCAGGAGCTCACCTGGCTCACAGGTGTGCAGCAGGGGCCTGGCTAATCGGCCTCCCTCTCCCTGGCATGGGGTTAGCCTTATGTGGCCCACGGGTGTGCAGGGCCTAGCTCTGCCTTTTATACAAACACACTTGCAATGTCAGGCTCTCTCAAAGGACATTGAACTTAGCTCATTCTCTAGTTTTAGCCACAGAAGAGGAACGGAAGTCTCAGAGAGGTCCTCACAGCCTCGGCCCTCCTTTACAGACTGACGGAATGAGAGGGAGACCACCCATCCCTCACATGCCCCTGACTCACACTGCAGAGCCAGACATTACTCACACCGTGGGGACCTAGGGCTCAGAGAAGGGAAGGGAAGGGCTCTTGGCCCCCGTAGTGTTTGAGCAGTGGCGATTAAGGGACTAGAACATTCCAACCAGTCTAGCGCTTTCTCTTCTGCATCATGAACTGTGGGTCTTCACGACAAGCCTGGGCTCTTCCCTGACACTGTGGGTGTGGTTCTCCCTCCAGCCTCTGACTCCTGGGGTTTTTCCACTGTAGCAGAGTCTCTTCCAACAGCCCTTGCTTGGGGCTGGCAGCTTAGCTGTAAGGCCTTGCCCTGCAGAAGGCCACGCCCCAGCCTTTAAAGCTACAGGATCAGCAGGAAGCCGACTCAGTGGAGAGCTCCCAGCCTCAGCTTCCTCCCTAGTCCTCTGGGCTGCAAGCTCATGATATCACAGACCACTCCCCCCATCCCAAGCTGAGCTAGTTCTCAAACACCCAAATTCTTCCACCCCCCCTTTCCTAAGGGAGGCTGTCTGTCAACCACGGATGGGCACAGGCTGCACCAGCATCTCCATGGTAACCAGGGGCCACCGCTTCCTGCCTCGATCCAAAGCTTGCACCCCTGGTGGGGCTCCCTTGCAGACCCCAGGAGGGCTGGCTGTTCAGCAGGCCCATTATGCCCCACTGTCATCCCTGCACTTGGTGACAGCATAGGGAAGCAGCTTGGGTTGCCCTAGTGGGACAGTCTTCCCTCCTGTGTGGGATTGATTCCTTGGGGGAGGGGGATGGGGGGCGGACTCCAGTGTTAAAACTTTTTCAGGGCAATGGGTGAAAGTTGAGAATTCCAGTTTGTTAGTTGGCTTTAGACTTTGCTCTCTCAGGGGGGTGGGAGTGCAGGAGATAGATTGCAGTCAATTAGGCAACAGTCCCAGTCCTTTGCCACACTACCCCTTATAAAATGGTCCCTGGGGCAGTTGGGGATCTGGGGGGCTGTTTGCCAACATGGAGTCTGAGATTCCAGAGCAAGAGGGTGGCCAGCGAGAGCCAGGCACACAGGGAGCTGACCTGGCCTGTGCCCTCTGAGGATTAGGGACCCCTCTGCTGAGAGATTCTCTTTCCAGGGGAAAAATGAATCAGGATACAAACTGGAACTGCAGCTGGTTCCTCACACTCCTCTTCTCAGCCCTCTAAGCACATCGGCTCTGCCTCCAACGACAACACGCGGAGGCAGAGGACGGAAGCGGGCCCGAAATTCAGAGCACGGAGGAAAGCTCACAACCTTCCCCGCTCCCAGGTGTTCCTTCTTTCCCTGCTCAACCTCCTTTCCCAGTCTCCTCCAAGGAGAGTTGGGTCTTTGCTCAACTTGTTCTTTGGGCTTCTGTGATGCAGAGTCAAGAATAGGAGGTTGAGGCCGAGCGCGGTGGCTCACGCCTGTAATCCTAGCACTCTGGGAGGCCAGAGGCGGGTGGATCGCTCAAGGTCAGGAGTTCGAGACCAG
>NW_012150174.1:1763446-1768254 GCF_000956105.1 Propithecus coquereli
GCCTCAGCCTCCCAGAGTGCTAGGATTACAGGCGTCAGCCACCATCTCGTTATTCTTGTTAAGTGCTCCTGTAGACATCGCTGGAATCTCCACTGTCACTTTGCCAAAGGGCAAGTCAAGGATTCGAGCTATTTTGAAATTACTTTTCATTGCCGAAGGATGCTTCTTAGACAGTGCTGGGAGACGGAACCTCATGGGTCCAGCCTTTGTGGAAACCACAGTAATAATCACTCCCATATTTATTGAACACTTCATGTACAAAACCCTTTAAATGCATTATCTGTTTTAATCCTCACAGCCACCCATTTTACATTAATAGGAACTGAGTCTTGGGGAGACGTGCCTAAAGTCACACAGCCGGATGTGCTGGAGCCAGGCTTCAGAGACATGAAACCCAGATAGCATCTGGGCAGACTCCCTGCATGGAGACCAGGAAGGGCTACTACCTCTAATAACAGGGACAATGGGTCCCTCCTCTCAGTAGGCTCCCAAGAAAATTGCCAGGCCATGCTGAAGAGGGCTCTCACTGATCCAGCGAAGCAGAAAATCAATGAGGTTTACATGAGGCATTGCTGCGTGGAGGCTGCTCCCTCATGCATCTAAGCACCAGGAATGCGCTGGGGCCCAAGTGACCATCTGGAGCAGCTCCTGCCAGTCCGTTTCTGTGCCGCTTTGCCAGTTCCAGGGGCAGGGAGTGGGAAACACAGAGCCCAGAATGATCCTCCCTCAGGAGGCCCTATTTTTCTATCTTTTTGCCCAGGCCTTTCGGAAAATAGACATCCCACTCCCACTTGCACCACTTGGAGAGAAGCTTTTCACGTCTCCAAGGGACATGGAGATGCTGACAGCGGGATCCCCAGCTGCACTGCATGATCCTCCAAGAGGAGGGTCCCAGGCAGCAATCATCACACAGTAGGAACCTCAGGTTTGGGAGTCAGACAGACTTGGGTTCAAATCCTGACTCTGTTCCTACTGCCTATTTGTTTCTGGGCAAGTTACTTAACATTTTGAATCCTTAAGCATCTGTGAAATAGAAAAAGGAATAGCCCCCACCCAATAGGTTTAATGCAAACAAAAGTAGTTGGCACAGGGTGAATTGCTCAATAAACCATATTCCTATCACAGGAAATGAGTTGGGAAAAGGCAAGTTTGTGGTCACTGTTCTGACGGTTTATTTCCTCTATTTTGGACTGTTCCAAAACTGGTTCTCAGAATTCTTCTTGGCCCTGCACCCAAGCCTAGCCCTGACCCTTTGCTCAGGTGAGGGCTGCTCTAAAACTTACTCCCTTCCCCCAATTTTAAAGATGAACGCTTTATTTTGAAGACACCAATCTGTGTTCTATCTGTGCCAGACGTGTAACAGTTATGCCAAAAGACATCCAGCTAGCACACCGCATACGTGAAGAACATGCTTAAGAATCCACTATGATGGGAAAGCATTTCATTCTCAAAAAAAAAAAATTCTCTTTTTCCTGTTATTGGTAGTTCTGAACATTAGATATTTTCCCCCCATGGGGTCAAAAGGTACCTAAGTATCTGATTGCAAGTGGAAAAAGAGGGAACAGAAATCAAGTAGTGGCAGTTTTTCCATTTTCATTTGTGTGTGAATTTTTAATATAAATGTGGGGATGTGAAGCATTAATGCCAGTCAAAATGTTTCAGTGAGTAAGTTTCAGCAGTTCAACTTTATAACAATTATAAATAAACCTGTTATATTTTTCTGGACAATGCCAGCATTTGTATTTTTTTAAAAACAAGTAAATTTCTTGATGGCAAAAATAAATAAATAAATAAATGAATGCCTTATTACTTAGTGCTGTAGTCAGTTATTTATACAGGGTTGGGCTGACCAGGGAGGGGCTACCAGTTTCCCAGTTTCTTCATGGCGTCTCTAGTCTAAGATATAAAGTACATGGGGGCTTTGGCCATTGCTACACACTGGCTTGTCTGTGCTCCTTGCATGGATTCAGAAAGGCAGCCCCTGCCCAGGAGGCCTTGGCCTCCCTCACTTTTGTTTTCCCCATGGGTTGGAAAGAGACAGCCATATAATGTCCAGCTGGCATCGGAGTGAGGCACATGTCTCCAGGGAACAGGCCTGCTCGGTGTCTTTCTCCCACTCCGCTCTTTGCTTTCGTCTCACACTGCCCTGATTTACCTCCCGGCTCTGCCACTCACTATGAGAACTTGGGCAAGTTCTTTGAACTCATGGGGCCTCTGTAGAATGGGGATAATACTATTTTCACAAGTTGTTGTAAAGTTTAGATGTAAAGCTCCAGGTGTCCAATAGGTGCTCAATAAATGTTAATTCCTTTTTTCTACCCCTTTGGGGCAATTTGGAATGTTGAACTGCAGACACTTCCTGGGAAGCTCCCAGGAGCCCAACTTAAGAAGAAGGTTGGCCCAGAGAAGCCAGGAGAGAGACCTTTGACACCACCTGCTTCCCAACCTGCTGCTGCCTTGTGTGGGCTGGAGCTGTCCCAGGAGCAGTGAGACAGCTGAGCAGCCAGCTGTTCTCCCCAAGGCTAAGGATTGAACATTCCAGGTAACCGTCAATTATCAGCCCCTCCCATATTCTCAGCCTGCATTTCAAAGCAAGGTGCAAAGGAAGGGAGTGTAAATGCAGCTCTAAGAGGGAGGTAGCCTCCTGCAACCAGCGAGCTCAAACAAGGGCAGAAGCATTTTTACATTCATTCCAAAGAAACAAACAAAACAGTGATTTTGGAGGGAGGGAGGCCCACACTGTATAATCCTCAAAGGTTCCATTCCAGCTTGGGGACCAGGAGGCATGCTCGGCTAATGCCAATTACATTTAAAAATATATGTATATATACACGAAAATATGTAACTTTTACAATTAAAAAAATATTCATTCGCCTGAAATTTACTCTCTCAACCCCCTGGAGGTGTGCCAACGGTGCTTTAGACAACAACGAGCTAGTGAAGCACTTAGTAGAGGAATGACAGTGAGACACGCTCAAATCAGTAACTTTGGCTTGGTATATCACAAGGAACTGTGACTACCTAGTAAGGGTCTGGGTAATGTCGGTTTAGAGGGAACATCTTATGGGGCCTTCTGTCATGAAATGATCATTCACCTGAACACTAAAATAAAACATCATCAAAATTCAATGCCAGTGGACCTCTGGTTAAACAGGGTAGATCAAACTCATATGTTTATCTTAGCTCCTTCCCCAAATCTCGATAAACTGACAGGAAAAGAACTCACAAAAATATAATCACACAAAGGTGAAGAGACTGGAAGAGGAGACAACAGCGGACGAGGTCTGCCAACGATGCTTTGGGAAGTTGCAGTCAGCCGTGACTGACGCCAGAGTGAAATCCGAGGGGGCAGTGAAGAAATGGAAGCCGGTTTGCCCTGCAGAGCACTGTTCAGGCTCAGGAATTGTAGGTACCAGGTACCATAGGAAGAAGGAGTAAAGTGTGGAGTGGAAGCAAGGGCAATAGGGAAATGCGAGGCTCCCAGATTCCTATCCCCACCCGGAAACACAACGAGTACCTCCTGTCTTGACCCTCACTGAAAATCGGTGGATTCAGTAGGGAAATGCACGCAGGGCCCCAGTGCCATGCTGAGAAGTGCAGGCTAAAGACAGGGGCGTGAGAGAATGCCCACACACAGAGAACGCTCTTCCCCAGGTGACGCCCAGAAATCTAGCATCCAGGCTTATATTCCCAGATAGAAACCTGGAGGCCCCCTTCTCTGGAGAGACTGAATGGCCTCGGAGAAAAGTCCCGTAAAGTACTGACATTTCAGAGTCCTGGGTGGAAGAGCAGCTTCTACCCAGTCATCCTCTAGTGACTCCCTCTCCTTGATAGACCTGCGTATCTATGCACATGGAGCTTCTAATCAGCTTTAAAGCGTCTCCTTGAAATGTAAAGGCCAGCTGAGGGGTTTTACAGTTTGCTCTGCCTGGCAGTAGTGCTGCACATCTTCTGTTGCCCTGTAGGTCCACTCTCTTCTTCTCCACACTGCTTTGGGCTCTGGGGGGCTGCCCTGAATGAACCACACAGCACTGGTGTCCCCTGCCCTCCACCTTCAGTGGTGGAGCCTGGGAGTGAGGGAGGAGTGAGATCACGCCCTCCCTGTGGGACCATGGGCAGACCGTGCCCCTTACCTGCTCTCTGGTAGACCAGAGACCCCTCTGGCAGGAGGGGTCTCTCTTCCCTCCTGCCAACCATTTCTTCCATCGCCTCATCAGGCCTGGGCTTGGTTTCTCTAAACACTGCCCATACCTCTGTACATAGTCCCTTTAATCTCTTCAAATTACGCAATTTGAGGGTGCCATTTGTTTCCTGCTAGGACCCTGATGAAGCACTAAACAATATTTACATAATCAAAATGTAAACATTGAATATTAATGATCGAAAAACGGCTGGGTGCAGTGGCACACGCCAGTGATCCCAACACTTTGGGAGGCCCAAGCGGGAGGATCACTTGAGGCCAGGAGCTCGAGACCAGCCTGGGCAACTAGTGAGACCTCATCGCTACAAAAAAAAAAAAAAAAAAGCTGGGCATAGTGTAGTTCTAGTTACTCAGGACCGATTGGTTAAGCCCAGGAGTTTGAGGTTACAGTGAGCTATGACCACACCACTGCACTCTAGCCTGGGTGACAAAGGGAGACCCTGTCTTTTAAAAAAATAAGTAAATAAAAATTAAAAAACTGTGAAATAACTGTATCAGGAGGCTGGAGAGAGGGAATAGTGTTCTTAATGGTGGAACAACACTAAATCTTCAACTACCATGCTAGAAAGTCAGTAGATAATAGCAAAATTGATAAGTTAAGAGTGGT
>NW_012150174.1:1769019-1777366 GCF_000956105.1 Propithecus coquereli
AGACTGAGGCAGGAGGATCACTTGAGCCCAGGAGTTTGAGGTTGCTGTGAGCTAGGCTGATGCCACGGCACTCACTCTAGCCCGGGCAAAAAGAGTGAGACTCTGTCTCAAAAAAAAAAAAAAAAGGCAATGAAGGCCCTTTGAATTCTTTTGAGGACCTAGCGCATAATGGACACTTAGTGGTACCAACAGCAGAATTCAAGCCTGTGTGGCCCCCCTAGAGGCTTCAGATCCAAGAATCCATCTCCTTCACTGCACTTCCGGAGAATGAAGCAGTTTTTCAGCCTCAGAGCCATCTGTGCTTTCAGCGTGTGGCCTGATAGAAATAAAATAGCTCTCCTGCTCTCCATTATTTATAGCAAGTAGAAGAAAAAGTTCCCAGGGAGACAGTGAGGATGGTAGGGAGTCAGAAGTCAAGAGTTTCCAGCTGCACAGATTTTGCATTCAAGAGCTATGTTTGAATCTTAGCTTTCCAATCCCAAGTTGGAGTCAGGGCCTTCAGGCAAGTTATTTCAACTCTCTAACCTCAGTTTATTCTTAAGTTCCATGAAGGCACAGACTGTCTATCCTGCCCAGCATCCAAGACGGTGCTTTTTAATGACCTGAGATTTTATAAAGAGAGGGCTATGGACTGATGCACAGTAGCTTAATAGCTAATTGTCGAATGAGTCCTAAGGATTAAATAAGAACGGTCACATAGCATGGCAAATATTTGGCAAACAGATCTACTAGATTAAGCACTCAAGTGCTTAATAAGTTAGACTTTTACTGATCTATTCATGTGACACAGAAAATGGATTGCTATCACATTTTAAAAGAAATTCCTTCTTGCTTAAGTTATAATTGTAATATTGCAACTGTCGTGATGCGAAACCACCATATTAAGGTCTAGGGACATGATAACTGAAGCCTGTTAGTGACCTTGTTTTGAAGTGCAAGTTTCAAGTTTCAGGGTTGCTCTCCTGCTAATTCAGCATATTCTCAAGGGGGTTTTCTTTTACCTCAAGTTTGATCCCAACCTCTATGTAAAGAAAAACTTTTAGCAAGTAGTTAAAAGATAATAGGACATGCTTTCCTTCCCACTTTCGCTCTCAAAATGGAACCTTATCAAACATAAAGTACGGAATGAAACAATAATTCCAAAAGGATTCTGGATTCTAATTTATAGTTAATTTATAGTATCCTTTCCACTTGCAGCTGACATTTGACCTATATTTTACATATTACACTCCAGGCAAGAACCCAGAGACATCCTCCTTATGTTCCCAAATTAGCGAAGAGAATTCATTTTGTCAATACTGCAACTGAAGTTGTGAAATCGGTCACAGGCAATTTTATTTTTTTTAAAAAAGCTCCTAATTTGGAGAATTCAGGGCACCACAACAAAGTTACTAATAATACATCTATTAATGATAATCCAAGAAAATCAGATTTGGGCATTTTTGGGAAAATAGAAGTACAGAAGAAAGTACTTTTATTGTTCTTTGAGGGTACTTTCTTCCATTTAGGTTTCTGAGGCTAAAGACTGAAATCAAAGAGGCTGCAACCTTTCACTGTGTGGCTCAGGGGAAGCCTGTGTCGGTATTAATTAAGCAAACACTCACATAGCACTCCGCATGCGCTGGACTCTGCTCCAAAGTGCCTTCCTTATAGACTTTATCCCAGTTATCCTCATAAGAACCCCATCTTACTCTGCTCCAAAGTGCCTTCCTTATAGACTTTATCCCGGTTATCCTCATAATATCTCTATCAGTTAAATGCTACTCCTGGGCCTATTTTGTAAATGAAGAAACAGGCGCAGATTACATAGTTTATAGCTAGTGAGTTGTGCAGCTGGGATTTGAGCCCAAACAGCCTAGGTCCAAAGTCTGTGCTGTTTAACAGCTCTGCTATACCATGTTTCTATGGCTGCAGAGGTGCTGATAAATTCTGGGAATGTCAGTCAGGACACTGTACTGTCTCTCCACTCCTTATTCTGTGGGTGTAAATGTTCGAGAGTGGGAAGGTTCTGGTTGCTATGTGTAACATCCTGAGGATTTGTATCCAGCCCAGGCATAACCTGTTTTTACAAATAAACCAGGTGCCAGAAATAGGATACAAATGGATAGGACCGAAATTCACAAAAATTTGGCTTGCAGAAATAGGGGCATTAATGGATTTTTCTCTAAGCAGATCAGCCCCCTTGTCAAGGGTTATCTTAAAGGGCATGTCCAGGAGCACAGGTATCTCTTTGTCAGAAAACATTTCAGGTTGCAGGTTGGAAAAATAATTTAAGTGCATAGAAAAATGGCCAGCAGAAAATGCACTGTTACCGCAAGAGAGTGAGACTTGGACATAAGAGTACAGAGATACTTTCTATTTTATATATTTCAGTAATATTCAAACCTCAGAAAAGAAAAAAGCCCATCAGTTGTGCTTTTTAAATAATTTTTTAGATGAATTAATATGGGCAGTAATATTGTATTTGTCATCCTTTTTCGCTGCTCTGTCCACCACTTAGCTACCTGGATCAGAGAGAAATTTTAGAGTAATAAAGGCTCGTGAACCCTAATTTTGACATCTAATGGGAGGACAAATCCAGTTAGATCATTCCTGTGACTGTAACTAGCATGAGTCTTGTTTAATTCAAGTGTTCAGTCTGTTTATCTTTAACGTAGTTGCTGATAGTTGGGTTTAAGTCTACCATCTTGCTATTTGTTTCTGTGACCAAAGATAAGTAAAATTTAAGTCGGAATTCATCTTGTATTTCAGCTTCAGCCCGCTCCTGGTATCAACCGTCCTAACAAGCACAGCAGGTTTCCAGGTGGCCAGAATATTGGTTTTTCATGTTACACTCTGTTGGAGGCTGAGGGTGGGAGTAGCTGGATCTCTGGCTCTACTTCAACAGCTACAATTCCACTTTGTCATATGTATGAGGGATTATGTGAGAAGATTGTATGCAAACAGGGTTTTGCAGTTACAACCCTGCAACCAACCACTAGATGGTCAGTTTCTTGTGTGATTTTAATACATACTCAAACAAGGAGATGGACCAAACTAAAGCTGATCACTCCTGAACCAGATTCTATCCAGCTCTGGATAATTTAACAGCTGAAAATAACTAAGACTTCCCTGGCATCAAGAACTAGGAGAACAGCTGAGTCTTGAAGGAGCTAAATTGGGAAAGGGCAGAGGTAATCCTGAGGAATCCCATGCAAGTCTTGACACTGTAGACAGCAAATCTAAGTTTAAAATGGGCAGCTCTCCATTCCAGGATACTTCAGCTCTAGAAACAGTACATGTTAACCAGCTCTAGAAACAGTACATGTTAACAGGAAATCACTTTCTGGATTAAGCCCTCAACCTGGATGAGTGGGTTTACCATTCTAGGTATACATGTTCAAATATTCTTGTTTTCCAGACTGAAGTGGTATTTATTACAAAGTACCCTATGCATTTTGTTATATAAGTCTAATGCAGACTAACACTACTGACCTTATTCTTTCCAGAAGAGCCTCATTCTCCTAAGGCAGGACATGCTTTCATCATATTACATTTTCCAGCCCTTTGAGCTAATGGGACCTACCAGGCAGACTAACCCAGTACGTGATTTGCCACAAGCACAGAATGGAATCAGAGGCAGGATTGACAGAGTAGTCAAAGAAAAAACTGGGCAAAAGAAGCCTGGGATGGGGAATAAAAGTTTCCAACTTCACAGACATCTCATCCCTGAACGACTGTAGAAGCCTTAGCAGTTATGGGTAAATCCCATCTCTGCCACTTACCGGCTGTGTGAATTAGGGTAAATCACTTAACTCTAAACCATTTCTAATCTGTAAAATAATCTGTACTATTTACCAGCTTTATTGGTTGTGAGAAGGAAGTGAGACACAGCAAGTGCTTGACACAGTGCTGGTTTATGGTTGCCCTCAATCACCATGGCGCTATTATTTCCCATAATGGGAAGGTGGGGGGCTATAGCAGGCCCCATATGGCTGCCGAAGTTCATTTTTAAAGGATTCCGAGGCTCGAATATTTCAAATGCTAACTAGACATGAAATTGAGAGCTGTCTGTGGTGAAATCATCCCTAATTCCTTCACTCCCTATGAGATTTGATCACAGACACCTTAGGAATGTCTTTATTCAATCTCTGCCTATTTACCAGGACTCGGTTTTAATTTGGACCTAGATTCCTGTGTGGATTATTCCAAAATCCTTCTAGGTTCTGGCCTTCCTGTCAGAATCTTTTATTTAAAATAATAAACAAAAAAACTCATAAAAATGACTTGCTCAAATTTTCTCCCAGGTCCTCCACGCCTAATGGGTGAGGTTTGAATTTCTTACCTTAGCATTCAAGGCCACTCACAGCCTGAATTAGATGGGTTTTCCGTCTTGTCACTCTCAACTCTCTAACAAATTCTTCCTGTTCTCTAACATTGGGGTTTTTCAAACCCTCACACCATCACGCTCTTCCCTCAGTCTAAAACAAATGACTTTCTTCTATCCCACAAAATCCTATTCGACCTTCAAGGCTTAGCTAAAGTCCTTTTTAATGAAGCCTACCCCAATTTCCCAAAGTTGTTTTTTCTTCCTTTAGGCTCCACATATATATCACTTAAATCTTTTTTTTTTTTTTTTTTTTGAGACAGGGCCTTCACAGGCTGCAGCCTCAAACTCCTGGGCTCAAGCATCCTCCTGCCTCAGCCTCCCAAGTACTTAGGACTACAGACGTGTGCCACCACACCTAATTTTTTAATTTTTTGTAGAAATGGGGTCTTGCTATGACCAGTTCAGGCTGGTCTTAAATTCCTGGCCTCAAGAGTCCTTGCATCTTGGCCTCCCAAAGTACTAGGATTACAGGTGTGACAGCACTCAACAGAGCATTTTATTTGTTATATCTGCCTTTCCCAGTAAGCATACTTTTCTATTTCAAACATTTTTCTATCTGCTCCACTCAGATATTATCATTGCTCAGAGTAACTGTGGTGATAACACATTTGAAAGCACTCTGTGAAACTAACATAAGGGATTACACCATTACTATACTGAAGGAGAGATGGAAAGACTACAGGTAGAAAATGATGTGGCCTCTTTCCTTTTACCAGTTCAAGGTTTGACTAGGTTTTGACCTGCTGAAGCCATTCTATGAAGGATAACCAGCTTGTTAATATGGCTTAAAATAGAGTGAGTAGTCCTCAAGCAGCCCACCCGAGTAAATCCACACATAATGAGAAACCACAAATGTGTTACATTAAAAGACTATGTATAAAAAGTTTTACTTTTTTTGTGTAATTTAATGCAAGACATCTAAAGTCTTAGATAAACAGTAAGTCGATCCTATTAGGAACAAAATATGGCACAGATTCCAGAAACAAGAACTTTTTTTTTGCATTTAGGCTTTTCAGTCACTATGCAATGATTATCGATTCGCCAAGAACAGTAACAGTCAAATACTAGAGAAAAGGAGATATCAGAAACATCTTTTATTTCTTCTAAAGAGGTGAAAATAAGTATTATATTTCTCACTCATAAGATTTTTAAACTCTTAAAAATGCAATTTTCTCTTTTCAAAGCACATGCCATCTTAAAAAAAAATTTTAGCAATGTACATTTGCACTCAAAGAAAAACATGCAGCGCCATTGTCTTCTGACAAAATTCTGCATAAAAAACCCCACATGACTTTCTGCAAATATGTTCCCTCTTTATTATTTAGGGACTCCAAACCACAAACATTCAGTGCAATATTTATTGTTTCTTATTTCCGTAGGAAACACAGGAGTAACGATGTCTTCTGACTACAACTGTTTCCTGATGGTTCAACAACAGTCTCCCTCTGCTTTATTTTAAAGTACTCTCTTTAACTTGCTGATGTAAGGTACAACTAGAATTCAGGAAAACTTGAGGATCCAAGTGGAAGATGGAGGATGGAGGAGAAATACTTAAGTTCTACCCTGTGCCATCAACTTATGAAAAAAATTTACACAGAAAAAAAATAAACCAAAAAAACCTCAGATTTTATCAATGCACCCTTTTAAAAAAGTGTTTTTTTTTTAAATTTCTGAAAGCAGCTTAATGTGAATCAAAAGCAGTTCCTGAGTAACTGCAATAAACAGTCTTTTTAAATATATATATGCATATATATACACACATACATATATATATATATTTGCAACTTAGCTCATTTTGGTTCTGCCTTAATTTACCTCCCTAGTATTTAGTTGAATCACAGTCTTTTCCTTCCTTTCAGTTCCCGATGTGCAAGTACAATAGCATCAGCTCTGGGAGTTGGCATGGTGCAGATGTTTCCTTCCACGCCTGTGTGGTCATCTGCATGTCTGTCAGGCCAGGTTTCCAGAGTTGCTGCAGGTCTTAGCTCTTTCAATCTTACAAAACCTGTGAGCGCCATAACCACTTCACGTCTTCTTCATCAAGCGCCGTGACTGCCAGGTGTGGAGCTTGTTGTAGGCCGTCTGGAGCATCTCTTCTATGTGACTTACCAACTAAGAAACAAAGCAAGACACTTAACACCTGGGCAAAGGCAAGGGAAGTTAATGCTGCTGACCCAAATCTGGCAAATACTTCAGAGTGTAGTTTCCAAACTCATCTGTATTTCCCCAGTCAATGAGGCCACATGCATGCCCTCTGCAAAGGTGTCATCAGACACATTTTGTATGGAAAGGCAAGAAAGATGTTAGGGTGCAGTGAAGAGGCTGGACATTTTACCTGCTTTTTCTGGGCTATAGTGTCTGCCCTGTCATTAACCAACAATACAACAACATCAAAGTCATGACTGTGCTCTAGACCTCAGTTTCTTCTGTCAAATGAGGGGGCTGACCTAAATTGGTGATTTTTAAATTTAAACACTGGTCTGCTAAGGTCAAGATGGTGGTATCAACATCTTTACAGAAAATTTGAAAAATGCCTCACACCCCCAACCCTACTCCCCTAAAGATTCTGATTCAGTAGACCTGGAATGAGACGCAGGAATCTCTGATTTTCAAAAGCTTCTGCAGTTAATTCTGTACAATTTTGTGAAGCACTTTTCTATTTTACTCCATCATTTCAGTATTTCAATATAACTCAGTATACTGAAAATCAGTAGATTATAGAAAACCCAAATGGTTTCAGTACTTTCCATAATGTGCTATATTACATTTTGGGTTAGGACTATAGATCTTTTTTTTTTTCTTGAGACAGGGTCTTGCTCTGTTGCCTGGGCTAGAGTGCAGTGGTGCCATCATAGCTCACTGCAACCTCCAATTCTTGGGCTCAAGCAATCCTCCTGCCTTAGCCTCCCAAGTACCTGGGACTACAGGCGCATGCCATCATACCCGGCTAATTTTTTTTCTATTTTAGTAGAGACAAGGGTCTCACTCTTGCTCAGGCTGGTCTCAAACTCTTGACCTCAAGTGATCCTCTCACCTCCCACCTCCCAGAGTGCTAGGATTACAGACATGAGCCACTGTAACCGGACAGGACTATAGATCTTTAAATGGATAAGAATTTTGCCCTCATCATTGATATAACTAGACATCAACAAGATCACAGCGCCTTATTTTTTTTTAAGGGACAGGGTCTCACTATGTTGCTCAGGTTGGAGTGCTGTGCTACAGCCTCAAACTCCTTGACTCAAGCAATCCTCCTGCCTCAGCCTCTCAAGTAGCTGGGACTATAGGTGTAGTCCCATACTCAGCTCACCTTGAATCGTGAGGTAGAAGTCTTTGGGATATGCTTCCTTGGAGATGGACAGTATTTATGTGGCTGGAAATAAAGCCTTGTAGTCTGCAAGTCAATTCTGGGAGAACAGTGATGAAGATCAGGAAGTCCTAAATTCTTTTAGGATGTCAATGACTTGAATCCAAGAGGTACAGAGTCAAAAAAAAAAAAAAAAAATCCCCCTATTTGTCACACCTGTTATTACTGGGAATAAGGGAGACACCTGTAGTTTTTTTTTTTTATTGGCTCTGTCTGAAAACTCTACTGATCCTGCTTGATGGGCAGCAGTGGCTCTATAGTACCAATGAGAAGAGATGGGCCGGTCGAGGTGGCTCATACCTGTAATCCTAGCACTCTGGCAGGCGGAGGTGAGAGAATACTTCAAGTCAGGAGTTCAAGACTAGCCTGAGCAAGAGTGAGACCTTGTCTCTACCAAAAACAGAAAAAATTAGCCAAGTGTGGTGGTGTGTACCTGCAGTCCCTGTTTGGAGGCTGAGGCAGGAGGACTGCTTGAGTCCAGGAATTGGAGGTTGCACCGAGCTATGATCACATACCATTGCATTCTACTTGGGGCAACTGAGTAAGACTCTGTTACCAAAAAAAAAAAAAAAAAAAAAATAAATCGATAGATAAATAAATAAAAATAAAAT
>NW_012150174.1:1778427-1804710 GCF_000956105.1 Propithecus coquereli
TTTTTTTTTTTTTGAGACAGAGTCTTGCTCTGTTGCCCTGCGTAGAATGCAGTGGCATCATCATAGCTCACTGCAACCTCAAACTCCTGGGCTCGAGCGATCCTCTTGTCCCAGCCTCTAGAGTAGGCGCCCGTCACCACACCTAGCTAATTTTTCTATTTTCAGTAGAGATGGGGCCTCGCTTCTGCTCAGGCTGGTCTCGAACTCCTGGCCTCAATCCATCTTCCCGTCTCGGCCTCCCAGAGGGGGTAGGATTATGTCCAGCCTTCTCTACCAGATTTTTACCGTACTTTTTCTATGTTTAGATACAAAAATATTTACCACTGTGTTACAATTGCTTACAGTATTCAGTACAGTAACATGCTATACAGGTTTGTAACCTAGAAGCAATAGCGTCGGGTAGACCGTATCATCTAAGGTTTGTGTTAAGTATACTCTGCGATGTTCACACTATGGAACTGTCTAACGATGAATTTCTAAGAACATATCCCCATCATTAACTGACGCTTGACTGTAGTATTTTTCCCAAGTCATCTCTGGGAAGACTTGCATAACACACATACACACAAAATTCTGTATGGTTGCTCTAGCCTTGCTTTAAAAAAAACTGCTAAAAATCTTGGGCACAAAGTGACACTTCTCACTTACTACTTCACCCACTGACCTTCCCTACTATACACGATCAGGGAAGCTGAAGCCAGACAGAACTCAGAACTATTTGGTTTACTGTCAGATAGTACCAATTCTGCCTTACAATGCTAGGTTTGTGCTTGCTACTCAGTTTTTCCAAATCAATAATATATACTTGTAAGAACATATACATATTGTAAATCTATAAAGAAAAATGAGATGATTATCACAAATGCCTGGTTAGTCATGATCTCTAGAGGGTAGGAGGGAGTGGTGTGCAACTCAACAGGGATACTTAGGGAGTATCTACGGGTTATGGTAATATTCTACTACTTTTCCTGATTGGTGAGTACATATATACTTGTTTTATTATTTAAAAATATATATGTATTTTATACTCTCTTCTGAATACATGACACATTTTACAATTAAAAACACAGCACTATGAGCAATAGAAAAGAAAGACGTTATCTATTCATTTACATAAAAGCAAAGTTAATTTCATTATTTTGCCATAAAGAGAAAGAACATCAGGCCAAAAAAGCAGATTGTTGCCTTACATTTGTGCTTAAATACTGTCTCCGAATTTTGTCTTGGAATGGGCAGAGCTTTGTAACTTGGAATCGTTCTAAATTACTTTTCATTTTTACTACCTAAAAAAAGATGAGAAACAATGAATTACAGAGAAATCTCAAAGCTGTAGGGACCAAGAGATAAACACTATTTTCCACATATGAAGGCTACTTTTGCTGTAGAAAATTTTTAAAAATGAAAAATAATAAAAATAAAAACATACCTATTATATCCCACCACTCGGAGATCATCATTAACACTACTGTGAACATCTTTCAGTCAAAAATACTCATCTAAGTCATTATTTAAAATGAATTAAGTATTTAAATGTATAAATATACCAAATGCTTCTTATAACCAATCCCTTTTGGATATTTAGGCCATTTCCACCTCTCCTACGTTAGACAGTGGTAAAATATCTCTATAGCTAAATATTTACATTCTTAACTGTTTCCTAATAATATTCCTTATTTATTTCTAAATATGAAATTCTATTTGAATGTTGAAGTCAAAGCACTTAACCTCAAGCAATCTTCCCGCCTCAGCCTCCCAGAGTGCTAGGATTACAGGCATGAGCCACTGTGCCTGGCCCTGCTTGCATTCTTCAGTGAGCTGTTAAGTCTTTTGCCTATTGTTAATAAGGTATTTATCTTTTTCTTAATCATTATTTTTAAGTGTAGTCTATAAAGTTATTGTTACTATTAATGCTGTATTTTTCCATTTGTCAATTATCTTTTAATTGGTTAAAGGAGTTTTAATGTAAACATCTATTGCTGTATTTGCTGTCAGTACTCATTTGGATTTTGCTATCTCTAAAAAATGTATCAGATATAAATAATTTTGCTGATGTGATTTGTTTTGGGTCTCTATTCTTTAATTATTCACAATGGCTGGGAAGTAGATACAAATTTAAGCTATATGATTATTTATGGAACTGGTCTGGATCTCAGTTTCCTAACCAATGAAATGGATAGAATCAGTATCTACTCCATAAAGATGCTGAGAGGCTTAAATGAAATAATGTATGCATAATAGTTAATTCCAGGGTCTAGCACATAATAAACACTCAAAAATATTTCAATTTCAAAATAACACCTCACTAAGTAAGTCATTACCATAATAGCAGGCTGTGTTTAGAATTGATTCTAACCTTTTCTTCTAGGAATGGTGTATTAACAGGAAAGCAGGACCAGAAATGCCGAAGTAGCTCTCCAACAGCTACATACAAGTGTTTCAATTCAGACTGAATATCGTTTGGCACCATCTCTGCAAAAGAAGGACATGGTCCATAGGGTAAAACTATATTCACACATGTATAGTCTCTGAAAAAAATGGAACACTCAAAGAATAAACTTGAACATGCACTCTTTGCCATTGCCAAACCAGCATGTGCTATTATTAGATAAGTTACTGACTTTGTGGCTGAAAGATCACAGAATTTCAAAACTCATGGGATTTTGGAGAAACTTTCAGGTTTCTCTTTTTTTTTTTTTGAGACACAGTCTCACTTTGTTGCCCTGGCTAGAGTGAGTGCCGTGGCGTCAGCCTAGCTCACAGCAACCTCCAATTCCTGAGCTCAAGCAATCCTACTGCCTCAGCCTCCCAAGTAGCTGGGACTACAGGCATGCGCCACCATGCCTGGCTAATTTTTTCTATATATTTTTAGCTGTCCAATTAATTTCTTTCTATTTTTGGTAGAGACGGGGTCTCGTTCTTGCTCAGGCTGGTCTCGAACTCCTGACCTTGAGTGATCCTCCCGTCTTGGCCTCCCAGAGTGCTGGGATTACAGGCATGAGCCACCGCACCCGGCCGTGTTTGATTTTCTAATGGCATTTTTACGAGGAGAAATCCATGAGCATGTGGATTGGATTAAAAAGTATTTTCTAACTTGGTGTAAAAGTACAGCATGGGACAACCATGAGCCAAGGGGGCATGGGAGCTCACATTATTCCTATTTCCCTTTTGTCATAAATTTCATAATATAATTAGTAGCTTCAATGATTGCTGAATTTGCTGACTATCCACCAGCTGCATTCTCTATTGGGCCTTTCTGACTCAAATCATGTGTCTCAGATAATGAAATAACTTTTTTCTTCGGTAGGAGAGGAGGAAAGAAGCTAAATGTGTAAGACTGACTATAGCTTAAAAAAGTCACGTGGGGACCTGGTGCAGTGGCTCATGTCTGTTAATCCCCACACTTTGGGAGGCCAACATAGATGGACTGCTTGAGGCTAGGAGTTTGAGACCAGCCTGGGCAACACAGTGAGACTCCATCTCTACAAAAAATTAAAAAATTACCCAGGCGTGTTGGCATGTGCCTCTAGTCCCAGCCACTGAGGGGGCTGAGGCTTGAAGGATTGCTTGAGCCCAGGAGTTTGAGGCTGCACTGAGCTGTGCTCACGCCACTATATGTAGCCTGGGTAACACAGTTAAGACCCTGTCTCTTAAAAAAACAAAGTAATGTGGGTCTTACTTGGGCCCAAGGGCCCGATGTTGAACAACTCCAGTCTAGATGGAAAGAAGTGGTCAAATAATCCTAAATTTGTTATGTGTGCATTTATGTACATATATATATTTCCTAACTCTGTCTGCTGAAAGGATGATACCAGTAGCAATGACACCCCAATAGCAATGAGTATACCTAGTGCCCTGATCTTGGTTTCTAAACCCACTCAGCACCAAAAAGAAGATTCCATGCCTGAGGGCAAATATAAAATAAGCCTGGAATATCTCTTATTGTGCCATAAAGTAATGGGGGTGGGTCAAAGAATGATGGGGACATTGTCAGAAAGACATAGGAGCCAGTGGGAAGGGTGTAAGAAGGGTCTGACTACAAAGGGGCATGGGTATATTTTATGGGTTTACAGAACCATTTTTCTTAAATCTTGATTGTGCTGGTGGTTACATACTGTGTTTATTAAAACTTGGAGAACAGCAGACTTAAGAAAGGTAAATTTTACTGTATATAAATTATACCTTAGTCTAAAGAAAGAAAAAATGATAGCAACAATTTATCACCCATAAAATAAAGTATCTTCCGACAAGAAACTTGAGAAACCAGGAAGATTCTACCTTCAACAAGTGATCAAAGTTAATATCACAAGTTAGGACATACACAAATCATGTGCCTCCTGATATAATCACACCAAGGAGGAGATACATCACTTCTGTGATATTCCTGGCAAGAATGCTTAATATGAATCTAGTCATAAAAAAACATTAGAGAAACTTAAGTTGAGGGCATTCCACAAAAAAATCAGCTTATACTCTTTAAATGTCAAGGTCATGAAAGACAAAGATCAGAAATACACGCTGAAATATTTAGGGGGTAAAGGGTTATTATGCTTGTAACCTTCTCTCAAAGTGAATCGTTTTTTTTTTTCTTCAAGTTTCTGTAAAATCTAAGATTACTTCGAAATCAAAAGTAAAAAAGTAACTCCTGATGTATGATAAGCACTGTAATATCTAGGCATGTACTCAGTGCCTCAGTGCTTATGAAAACAGAGAAAAGAAAAAAAACTAATTCCTCCCTGTGCATGTTGAGGATTGCTTTACAAAGGCAATGAAAGTGCGGTTGAGTCTTGAATCATTATTACTTTCTCAAGGGCAGAAACAGGGTTAAGGGCATTCTAAGAACAGACAAAGGATAAGTGAAAGAACAGGAAGCATGAAGGAAATATGTGATCAAAAAACTGTGGACAGCTTAGTGTGCTATGCTGGAGTACAGAATGCCTGTCTACACGTGGAAGGGACTGGTGGAGACTGCAGCTGAAGAGGAGACTGAAGAAGTGGGCCACAGCCAGATTGTGGAGTCTTACATGCCAAACAAGGCACTCAAGACTGTTACTATGGCAATAGATGGAGGCAGTGAACATTTTTAAGCTGCAGGATGAGACAATATATGCTTTTAGAAAGATAACATACTGCAGCATTGTGGAAAATTGATCAGTTTTGCTTAAACCAAGGTGGAGTCAAGAAATAGTATTCAAGGACTAACAGAACTTGCCAATCAACTTAAGTATGAAGGGTAAGAAAAATGAGCTCTGTCATAAATATTCTGAGTTTGAGGTCATGCAGTATATCTACAGAATGATGGCAGAAAGAATTTAGAAATCTGGGAGATTTTCCCAATAAACTGAGTACATATAGAAGGAAAAAGATCAGCAATCACAAAACTCACTATCTTATTTTTTGTTATCATTTTATCTTCAAATGCTTGTAGGACATTTTAAACACTATTTCTCCCTACATCTTGATTTTTTCAATTTATTTAGCAAATACATGTTTTTAAGCCCAATTAAAATACTAGTTGTATAGTTCAAACTGGTTGTGCTCATAAACTGAGGAAGGAATTGTGGGAATTCTGGTCTTCAAACAATACAAGTTACCCACCTGAGTTAACTTGGGTGTATAAGCTTCCATTTCTTGTCTAATACTTTGAAAAGAATTAATAATGTCCTGACTCGTTGCATACTGTAGTGACTGGATTGGAGTTGGACCATGGTAATACCTGAAGGTTAGCACAGAAGAAATTAGTAATCCCACAGTAAAGATGCTCAATATTTGTCTTTCCAACATTTTAGTAGCAAGTAGAATGTTTCCCTCAAGGCAAAAAATGATACTATATACTATAGTTAAGGAGACTTCAATAAAACAAATAGATAATTCCCATAAGGGCAATAACAAAGAAACAGCACAAAGATCCAACATTTATTTTCTTGGCTTTGATCATTTAGAATGCTTTCCTGAGATGCATAAAGTAAATTTTTTCAAAAAAAGGACATTGTACTTTTATGGTAACAAACTGATTAAAACAAGAGTGCTATACTTCCAGAATATATTTTGGAATTGTGTTACATAACTGTTCTGCTTAATATCAACCATACTTACCTATCTGACTTCTTGAGGTTTAGTGCAATTGTTTTTACGGAATTATTTTTTCCCAGGTCTTCATATTCAATGGACTCTTGTAACTTAGCCTGTAATTATTGACAGAGTACTTTTTGTCAGTAACTCTTATATAAGTAATGAATATGACAGAAAAATAAAACTGTACAGACAGTAAAAAAATGAAGTCTTCTCACCATGAGCTTCACTTCCTACAGATGACTCTCTTACAAATGGTTGAACTAATGTTCTTACCAACCACTCAAACACACAGTACCTGTTTTCCTACACTCTGATCAAACTTTCAATTTTTGCCAATCTGATAGGTGAGTTTATATTTTATTATTTTTTCCCCCTAACGAATTCCTGTTTATGCCTTCTGCTATTTTTCCATTGAGTACTTTTAAAAAATAAGACATTTTTTAATATTAAGGAAATAGTCTTCTATTTTATGTGTTGTAAATACTTTCTCTTCCAGTTTGGTGTTTTCCAGATTTAATTATTAAAAAAATCTACCTCTTCCAATGGTTTAAATTTTTTTTTTTTTTTAGAGACAAGGTCTTCCTGTGTTCCCCAGATTGGATTTGAACTTCTGAGCTCAAGCAAGTCTCCTCCCTCAGTCTCCTGAGTAGCAGGCATTACAGCCAAGTGCCACTGTACCCAGCTTATGGTTTAATTTTTGCTTATATCTTGGATCCATTCAGAATTTTGGAATAACAAGTAGGAAATCTAAGTTTCTTTTTACTAAATTATTAATCAGTCCCAACACCATTTGTAGAACAATCTGTCTTTTCCCACTGATTCTGAAATGTCATGAGTATCATATGTAACATTTTATTATGAAAAAGGCTTTGTATTAGATGATTTTGCCCAACTGTAAGGTAACCTAAGTGCTGTGAACAAATTTAAGGTAGGCTAGGATAAGTTATGATGTTTGGTAGATTATGTGTATTAAATGCATTTTTGATTTATAGTATTTACAATTTACACTGAGTTTGAGATCTAACCCCCTTTAAGTCAAACAGCATTTATATTATGAAAACTCACAGAGAAACAAAAATTTTTAACAACTTACTACCTACACCATGAATCAAGGGTACTCAGAGCAACAGTATTTATTGCAAATAAAGCATCAGTTACCAAACATTTCAATAACTTAACGTTTTGGTTTAATTGAAAAAAGAAATACCTCATTGGTTTCATTAATTTTAAAGGTAATACATGTCTGCAGAAACATTAAATTACTGAAATGGATGAAAAAATTAAGATTCACTCAAAATTCCTTTACTTAAAGATAACCATTCAGCATATTCTTTCATTTATTTTTAGAGACAGGGTCTTGCTCTGTTGCCCAGGCTGGCATGTGATGGTGCGATCATAGTTCACTGTGACCTTGAACTCCTGGGTTCAAGTGATCCTCCTACCTCAGCCTCCTGAATAGATAAGACTAAAGGCAGGCACTACCATGCCTGGCTAATTTGTTTATTTTTTATAGAGACGGGGTCTCACTATGTTGCCCAGGCTGGTCTCAAACTCTTGGGCTGAAGCCATCCTTCCACCTCAGTCTTCCAAAGTGCTGAGATTATAGGCGTTAGCCACTGCACCCAGACTGAGGTCTTCTTAAAGTTCACAAACTTCTTTTTCACGTGTGAAACCATATCACAGAATCTGTTCTGTGAACTTTTTGATGCAATATATTATTAATCTTCTAAAATCAATAACGGTTTATCAATTTTCATTGTATAAATGTACCACAGATATCAGGATGCTTGCTATTGTCTCTATTATAATACTGTAATGAGTATCTCTACCTAAATCTTTAAACATATCTTTATTTTCTTAAAATAAATGTCCAGAAGTAAAATTAAGGTATAAAGCTTTAAAATTTTAATACATATTGACTGACTGCCCTCTAAGAAAAAGCTTTATAATTAGGGAGGGAGAGACAGAGTATTTTGGCAAAGTCGTAGGAAAAGAAGAAATATGCAAATAGCCAACTCTGTCCATACTTCTCCACACCCTCAAATGAGTTCTTCAACATTTAATAAGACATTTCCACCTGTGAAATGCTAAGTTTTACATGAGGGCCAATTTACTTTCTTTTTAAATTATATACACGAAACTTTAATTTTTCTTTCTGTCATGTTGTTTCTGGTAAATACTCTTGCCCAGCAAACAAAATTACACACAAAAACAATCTATGCGTATGTGTACATGTGAAGGGAAAAAACCCAATAAAAATGGTTAACAGGACTGAGTCAATGGAAAGTTGGCTGGCAAGCCAAACCTGAGGAAATACTCTTTATAACGCTCTACACTTTAAGCCAAACACTTAAATTCTCGGTCAAAAGAACCGAGTCATGTGAAATAAGCAATATAAAGTACTTGCAGTTATATAAAAGGTATTTAGAGAAACCTGAGCCCAAAACTGGTCCAAATTTTTTGCCCATACCCTTTTGACTGCTGGCTGAAAGCAGTCTGCATCTCCAGAATTTCCATCGATGCTGCTGGGCTCACCATTTTGTTCATTTTGTGCTTCTCTTAAAACAAAGGAAAAAAAGAAGTCAATAAAAACCACAAGCAGAACACCACAGCTCCACCTGGATATCCTGAAAAGCCCAGTTACTGCACCTTTGTATGTATACTTAACTGTTTCCTGAGTCCTGCTGCCAGGACCATGGCACTGTGATGGTTAAACCTCTTGATGATGGCAGCATTACTGTTTTCTTTTATGGATTTAGAATTGGAAGTAGATGGCACAGAGGAAATGCCATAGCCCTGTGAGAAACAATTTAGTAGATTAGAAATCAAAATAAGGTTCTGATTTTCTTATTATAAAAGACACACTTACCTGAAAAAATTTGATAGGACTTTATTAATTCTCATGAACATCACCAAATATTTACCGGCAAACATTTACTTACTTAATTAATTAATTAATTTTTTGTAGAGATCAGATCTTGCTATGTTGCCCAGGCTGGTCTCAAACTTCTGGGCTCAAGGGCTCAAGTGATCCTCCTGCCTTGGATTCCCAACGTGTTGGAATTACAGGCATGAGCCACTATGCCTGGCCCAGGCAAACATTAACAAACAATGATATTACACAAATAAAAAAATTAAAAAATATTACTATCTCCTTTTAGCACCACAAAAAAATCTTAATCTTAAATTCTGCATTTCTTTTTTAAAGAATAATTTTATATCAAGTTAACAAAACAAGTTAGCAAAACATTAAATAAAGAAATAGAATACAGTGGGGTAAAAATAGACTACGGATTCAGAAAGATACAGAATCAAATTCTGGCTTTATCACTTTTTCTAACCTTAGTCTAGGCAAGGTAATCAACTTTCCCAAGCTCTATAAAATGGTATATTGGGGAATTAAACAAGATAATATTTTTAAACATATATTAAATGCATGCTATGCGCTAGGCCCTGTAGATACAAAATTGATAAGACCCTGTGCCACAGGAGTCTAAATAATTGTCTAAATAATGGGAAGCTGGGCTGGAGAGAGGAAGCGGTCAATCCTACTGGAGAGGAGGTTAGGTTTGAAAAAGCTTCATGGAGAATCATAAGATAAACAGGTGCTTGACAGGCAGACGTGGGAGACAGTAACATTTCAGGGAAAAAGAAACTGCTTAAATAAAGTCATAGAAGCAATGTAGTGCATATCGTGTCACAGGTTTGTATGTAGTTCAGTATACCTAGAATGAAGAGTGGTTCAGGAATTGGTGAGGCTAAAAAGGTTAAAAAAAACACAAAAACCAAAACCATAAAAAGACTCCTTGCCATTCATCCATTTATCAAATAATTACTAAGTACTTAATATATGCCATGTGCTAGGGATAGGCCAATAAACAATAACAAAATCAGTCTCCTGGAGACTACACTGTACTAAGAGGAGACTGAGCAGCAATTATCAAGTAAAACAAGACGAAAAGATTTTTTTTAGAAGTGAAAAATGTAATAAAAAAGAGGGTAACATGATGAAGTAACTGGATGGGGGTGGTGGTTAGGGAAGGTCTCTCTGATGAAGTGACATTAGAACTGACATCTAAAGATGGGCAGAAGCTAGAAAGGGCAGGTAGAAGAACACTCAGTACAAAGGCTGTGAGGTAGAAAACACTTCGAAGTGGAGGAAGGTTGTCATGTCTGGGGCATGAGTGAGTGGAGATGGCCCAAACTGAGAAGCAGGCAGGGGCCAAATCAAATCAAGAATCTTGTAGGAATTTTAATTTTATTCTAAGTTCAACGAGAAGACACTGAAGAGTTTCACATATGGGAGTATTATGATCTGCTTTATACTGTAACTCTTACCGCTAAGGGAGAATGAACTATAAGGGTAAAGAGTACAGACAAAGATCAATTAGGAGGCTAATGCAAGCAATCAGGCCAAAAATGGTGATAGCTTAAAAGTGAGAGTGTATAAGTACCCGCAGAGAAACAGAAATGCAGATGGATCAGAGATACATTGTAGAGGACTTGTTGATAGACAGAATGCTAGATATAAAAGAAGGGGAAGAGTCAAGGGGACTCCCAGGTCTTTGGCTTGGCAAATGGTAATGCTTTTTACTGAGATAGGAAAGACTCAGGAAGAAATAGGTTTATGAGGATGGGAATCAAAGGTTCCATTTTGGACATGATAGGTTGAGATGCCAGTGAAATACCTAAGTGGAGAGATACCAAGGAGGCATTGGAACTCTGGAGTTAAAGACAGACGAGGGCTATTTGGGATTCATCATTACATAATTAGTAATTAAAGTAATGGAATAGAAAGAATACATCCAGGAGGTCAAAGACCACAGCCTGTGACAGTTACGACAATTAGAAGTTGATAAAGGAAGAAGAGGCACCAAAGGAAAAACTGAATCAGCCAACATTTCTAGTAAAGGGACTGTTGACGTATCCATACCAAGGGAATACTATGCAGGCATTTAAAAAGGTAGATAATAATAGTATTAACACCTATTACTTATTAAGTACTTACTAGGTACCAGGATCTTTTTACTCTTACAGCAATCCCATAAGCCAAGTACTATTAGCCCCATTTTATTAAAAGAAAAACAAAACAAAATAAAAAACCAAAAAACCAAAAAGAACACAAAAAATTTGGCTTAGAAATGTTGAAAAATATCAGAGCCTAAGTCAGGTAGTTTGGTTTTAAAGTCTATGTTCTTAACAACTGTGGTATAGTTTGGACTAATATTGATAAGCAGAGAAGAGCAAAGTTACAAAAGTGCATGTACAACATACCATCATTTTTATTTTAAAGAAAAATGCACTAAAATTTTTTTCCCATCATACTAAGCTGTATCTCTAAGGTTCACTAAGCTTCATTTTTTCAAGATAATTAAAGAGGGCCACGTTTCTATAGATACTTCTTGACTTACACAGAGGTTAAGTCCCAATAAACTCATTGTAAATTGAAAATATTGTAAGTCGAAAAATATACCTAGCCTACCAAACACATCACAGCCTACCTTAAATGTGATCAAATACTTACAGTAGCCTACAGTTGGGAAAAATTATCTAACAGCCAATTCTATACTAAAGTTATTATCAAGAATTTTGAGCGAAAACCCAAAATTTGAGTATGGTTTCTACTGAATGCACATTGCCTTTTCATCATTTTACATCAGGGACTGTCTGTAATGTGTTGAGATTCACTAAGGAAATAACTGAGTTTTGAGAATTACCAAGAAAACAACTGAATTTCATCAAGGAAATGACTAACCTGACCACTAAGGATTATTTTATGTTAGTTTATAATTAGATTGTAGCACAAAATTTTAACATTGGTTCTTCTCACCTGGTGAGTACATGTACAAAAATAAGGGGAAAGTTAAGGAAGGAAAAGAGGAAGGTGTGAGCATGTTTATACAGCCAGCAGAAAAGAAGTCAAAAGAAGGGCAGGAAAATGAAAATTCAGAGTAAAGGGAATAAATGAGGAAGGCAGGTTCCTGGCCTAGAAGATAGAGGCAGGGATGAAATTATCCTTGATCACAGAAGGAACCACCTCTTTCTCTGTGATTGGATACATTTGTAGGTATGCAGTCATGATGCTGAGGTAGGTAGCTGATACCTGATGGTCTGACTGCTAAAACATATCAGGACCTGTGTAGGCTAAGGGTCATGAGATTGCTCAAGGTTTGGCAGATAGTAATCAACAGATGTTTGTTATTTTCCTTGTTTGTTAATATTTATCCATATTTCTTTAGAACAAATGTTAGCTAGAACATAAAGCTGGACTCAATAACATGTTAAGCCCTGATTATTACCTGGAGAACTGCTGATAGGGGAGCTAGAAATTTATATTTTAAAAGTTTCAGCAATTCAGGCCGGGCGCGGTGGCTCATGCCTGTAATCCTAGCACTCTGGGAGGCTGAGACAGGCGGATCGTTTGAGCTCAGGAGTTCAAGACCAGCCTTAGCAAGAGCGTGACCTCGTCTCTACCAAAAAAATAGAAAGAAATTAGCTGGACAACTGAAAATATATATAGAAAAATTAGCTGGCCATAGTGGTGCATGCCTGTAGTCCCAGCTACTCAGGAGGCTGAGGCAGAAGGATTGCTTGAGCCTAGGAGTCCGAGGTTGCTGTGAGCTGACACCACGGCACTCTAGCCCGGGCAACAGAGTGAGACTCTGTCTCAAAAAAGAAAAAAAAAGTTTTAGCAATTCACACAGAAATTTCAGTTCTTTAAGGCAATTTTAATGGCAAACTGCTATGAAAAGCACTTCTGATAAATCACTTCAAATAATAGTATTTTGCTTGTTTTACATTCCCACAAGTGAAATAAACCTACACTGAAGGCAATTTTTAAACTATAAAAATACTGAACACTAGGAAAAAACTGTATTCACACATGACTTCTTTTATTGCTTCTTACCTCATCTAATGGTTTATCTTCTAAAGCTGTCAAATCTAGTAGTGGGTTTTTCACTCCTAATGAAACCATTGTTTTTAACCCTAAAATAAAAAAAAAATGAAATAAAAAGTTCAGCATGTCTTATCTGAGAAATTAAAAAAAAATTCATTAACAGCTTTAATGACTAGAGTAGCAAGTTAAATACTAGAGTGTGTCAGGGATAAACAGTTACCTTTTTCATCTATTTTGGCACATTCTGCAAAGAGATCCTTTGACCCTGTATTCAGCCGGTCCCTGTGAAAGTAATGGGACTGGAAAAAACGTGTCCAGAATTCCTTCTCGGTCATGTTGTGGGGAACATTCTCTGCATATTTCATTTTTACTGTGGAAAAAAACCGTAAGAAATAGTTACAAACTGAATTTCCATTTCTTAAAATCTCTCAAATTAGATTACTGAAATAGACTAGTAGCAAAAACTAGATTAAGAAACACTCAACTTTACACAGTATTACAAATATGAAATACAACTTGAGAGATCAGGTGAGGCACTGTTGCTATGAATCTTAACAAATGATGAACAAAACTGTATTTTCCACCAAGAGAATTAAGTTTTGAACTTATAGTAGAAACACCAAGAATGCTGGACTTAGATCTGAGTTTGCTTGTTTGTTCATTTATTTATGTACCATGTCAATCCAGGGCACTGTTCGGTGGTAGGGAAAGGAAGATCTCAATGCCTACTGGATTATCAGCTCAGCACTCCAGTGAGCATAGTGTTTAAGAACATGTTTTCTTGGGCCAGAGTCTGAGTTTAAAATTCTATGTTTGCCATTTACAATCTGTATGACCTTGGGCAAATTACTTAATCTCTCTATAGAGAGACTGGTTTCCTCACCTGTAAAATGAGAGTCATAACAGCACCCACTTCATAAGTATATGTGATGATTAAATGAATTTAATATAGAAAAAGCACTTAGAATAGTGTCTGGCATATAATGTCAACACTTAATTCTCCTGGTACAAAATAAGGTTTTTTTGTTTTTTTCTTTTTGGAGACAGGGTCTTGCTCAATCACCTGGGCTAGAGTGCAGTGGTGTCAGTGTCATCAAAGCTCATTGCAACCTCAAACTCCTGGGCTCAAGCGATCCTTCTGCCTCAGCCTGAGTAGCTGGGACTATAGGCATGTGCCACCACATCCAGCTAATTTTTTCTATTTTTTTGTAGAGACAGGGTCTCTTACTTGAGCTGGTTCCAAACTCCTGGCCTCTAGCAATCCTCCCACCTTGGTCTCCCAAAGTGCTAGGATTGTAGGTGTGAGCCACCACGCCTGGCCTTTCAGGTGGTATTTGTTTTTCCATTCTTGCAATACTTCGCTTAGAAGAATGGTTTCCAGTTCCATCCAGGTTGTTACAAAGGGTATTAGTTCACCATTTTTTTAAAGGCTGAGTAATACTGCACAGTCTACATACACCACATTTCATTAATCCACTCATGTACTGATGGGCATTTGATGTACTATTAAACTGGAACTAATCAATCAACACTCATGTCCACATACGATAGTAAAACTGAGCAGAAACCAAGCAGGTGGGGGATGAGGGGAGAGAGGGAGTAGTAAATTCACACCTAATGGGTACGATTCATGCTATCTTGGTAAGGGGCACACTTATAGCTTTGACTCAAATGGCACAAAAACAATTCATGTAACCAAAATGTTTGTACCCCTGTAATACTCTGAAAATAAACAAAAAAGGTATCTGCCTGACAAAGCCTGGATTTTTTTTTTTTTTTTTGGAGACAGGGTCATGATCTGTTTCCCACGTTAGTGTACAGTGGCAAGATCATAGCTCACTGTAACTTTGAACTCCTCAGCCTCCGGAGTAGCTAGGACTACAGGTACACACCACCATGACCAGCTAATTAAAAAAAACTGTTTTTGGAGAGACAGGGTCTTGCTATGTTACCCAGGCTGGTCTTGAACTCCTGGTTCTAACTGACCCTCCCACCTGGGCCTCCCCAAGTGCTGGTATTACAAGTGTGAGCCACTGCACCTGGCCAAGTCAGGATTTCATAAAGGTAGCAATGAGGCAATGCTTGCCCTGAGTCCTGAGGGAGAGATATATTTCCTAAGGACTAAAGGGGCACAAGTGAGGAAATGAGAAGAGAATCGTACAAAGCTTAAGAGTACTGTTTAGTGCAAAGAATGACTAAGGCATTGGCTCTCGCCCTTGGCTGCACATCATAAATCACTAGGGCTGGGGTCAAGTAACCTACACTTTTAGGATGGCTTCTGCATGGGAAATGATTCATGAGTTAGAAAGGTCACTCTGGCTGCAGTATGAAGGATGGCCTGAGTTAGTGCTATGTAGAGACTCATTTATTGATGCTTTGGTAGCATGTCATTTCAGCACTTCTTACTCAGTATGTTGAGGGCTAAAGAAAGTTTAAGAACCACTGCTGGAAAGAATAGCAAAGTCATCACACAATGAATTGATGACAGCACATTATTTACTCTTAGTACCTACCATATGTCCATGTCAGGCACTGGGTAAAGTATTTTACATATTTTATTGCACATGATCAGGAATAAATAAATGGTCAGGTTTTTGTTTTTCATTGATATGTTACAGAATTCATCCAAAATTTTAACCATCTGGAAGAAGTGACTCTTCTTACCTGCTGGATAGGTCCTAAATATGGACTCGATAATATCAGAGGTTAAATTATATCTCAGACCATTGCAGCCATCGGTTTGGGGCCGGACATCAGCCTAAAACAAAGATCACACACACATATAGTAAGGTAGAACATCAGGGCAGATGCCTAAGCTCTCAATAGACAATGGACAAAGGTGGGAAAAAAGTGTTTCTAAATGAACTGCAGACAGTAAGTCCTTCACTTTCACTTTTGGCATAGAAACAGGGCTCAAAGAAGCCTGGACTGGTTTCTCATTGTCTTAGTGACCTGTAAAATATTCTTCCTTGGAGGTCCAATATGGTTGAATAGGCATGTTTAAATGTGACTGAAGGCAGAGAGGTAGTGGAGCTTTACTGTAAAACTTGTAAAGTTACTAAACCACCATAAACTTTGGTTACTAACTAAACTAACATTAACTGATTGGTTTCTTTGGGAAAAGCCTTACTAATTCAATTCACTACTAAGCACCCAAAAAGATATTAAACATGCAAATGGCATTCAGATTTTTGTTGGATGTGTAAATACTGCTCTGGTTCCCCTGGAGTATAGACTAACTGAATTTCATTTTATAACTCCACAGGAAAGGCACTCCCAATTTTTCCATGACATACTTTTTTTTTTTTTGAGATGGGATCTCACTGTGTCACCCAGGCTAGAGTACATTGGTGCCAATGTAGCTCACAACAACCTCCTACGCTCGAGCAATCCTCCCACCTTAGCTTCCCCAGGAGCTAGGACTATAGGCATGCACTACTATGCCCAACTAATTTTAAAATTTTTTATAGACATGGGGTCTCGCTATGTTGGTCAGGCTGGTCTTGAATTGCTAGACTCAAGTGATCTTCCCATCTTGGCCTCCCAAAGTGCTGTAATTACAGGCATGAGCCATGGCACCTGGCCATGGCACCTGGCTATTTGGATACATTTTACAAATGTTACTTTTTCTATAATATGATGGTCATTAAACATTTAACTTTGTATTATAAGTAAAATATAACAATCTTAAATTAAAGAGGTACTAGAAAGCCCTAAAAGTATTAGGAGAATTAAGTATTAGTCCAATTTTTAAATAGTCATTCTCAAAGTCTATTTGATCTCTGGCATACTAGGGTCAAGTCCAAAAACCAAGAAAACATAACTGGTAAAAAGATACATAAATTTTTTTTTAAGAGACAAGGTCTCGTTCTGTGGCCCAGGCTAGAGTGCAGTGGTACAATCACAGCTCACTGCAACTTCAAACTCCTGACTTCAAGTCAGCCTCCTGAGTAGAAATATAAATTTTAAAAATACTATATATATTTTAAAAATATTTTGGAAGAATACTATGGATATTATATTTTCCATACTTCAAAGAAATGCTAAATTTTACAAAAGAAATAGCACTGTTAACACAAATATTGGGGTTTTCATTTTTTTCTTCTCTTCAGAAATCTAGAAGGGTCACATACCAGAAATGCTGCAGAAATGCCAACATCCTGCTTATGATTGGATGTGGAAGAACTATCTGTTGCATTCACATTTAAACGATTGGCCCAGAATTCCTCAGCACTGATTACTTGACTCACAACAAGGTCTTTATAAAGCTGAAACAAAACAGGATCTTCTTGCAGCATTCTGGTGATAGAATATATTAAATATAATTGAACTTCTACAATAAAACACCATTTAGGTAACATTTTAAAAAGACTTCAGTGACATAAAACATTAAAACACACAAGTTTTAGTTTGTGATAACTGAACAGGAGAGGCCATTTAGTTCATTTTTTAGTAATTAAGAGCAAAAAAAACATTTTTGGAGGAACAAATGAAGTGGAGATAAATGGAGATAAGTCTGAAGCAGCACAGATTAAACTCTCTGAAGGCATGGATTTGGTTTTATGCATTTCTGTATCCTAGTGACGCAAAGATCACTGGGTCTATATTCATATTGTATAATCCTTTGGTATCTGCAGATGCTCAATCAAGTCCCTTGGGTAAAATGATGTTGTATTTGTATAAACCTACAAACATCCTCCCATATATGTTAAGTGACCTCTAGCTTACTTATAATATCTAAGATAATATAAATGTTGGGTAGTTTGCTATACTGTACTGTTTTTTACTTGGATTATTTTTTGTCATATTGCTATTTTTTTCCAAATATTTTCAATCAGAAGTTGGCTGAATCTGTGGATGTGGAATTCACGGATAGAGGGCCAATTGTATTACCTTTCACACATAAAGGTGAATGGGGAAGAGAAGAGATATGCTTGAGATTTTCCAGCAACTTATTGTGAAAAGCATTTGGAGCTATAAGCACTGATGGCCTAAAAGATGTCAGTGATGGAATAATTCATCATATAAGAAATTCTCATTATTTTACATGCCATTTCACTGTTTCACAGTATGAATTCTTTCAGGTTTCCTTTTCACAAGCACACTTCTCTAACAGTTTAGTATCTTCTCTGTGGACAGAGAACTGGGAAAAAAAATTAAGGAACCTTAGCACCTTCTACTCTCACTTCTGCTCCTAAACAGATGTTAGGCTTGATGCAGTTAATTTAACTTCTGGGTTTGTACATTCTTATTTGTCCAGAGGTCATACAACTAGAAAGAAAAGACGCTGAAGTTGAAAACTAAACACAGAGGTAAAGATATTAAAGCCTATATTTTCCTACATTACAGTATCACAGCAAAAGGGAGGGGAGAGGTAACAAGCTATTACTCTATTAGAAGACTAGAGAGAATCTAGTATCTCTTCAAAAGGCTATTCTTTTCCCCCACCTGTTTTTTTCTTCCAGTTCTTTATTTGCTTTCCTCTTGAATTTAGGCAGCAGCTGCTGAAGAAGGTCCTTTACTGCATCTCGCTCTTTCACTGCTGTGCTTTCATTGGAAAAATGGAAGTTAGTTGTGTCCCCTGCATGCAGGACCAGCTGAAGTTGAATTTTAGCTTTTCCTTCTGGACTGATTTTCTGGCCTAAAAACAAGCACGAGGCTAGTTAGATGAGGAAACTCACACTGTGGAAACTGCCATACAATAGGTTACTTCTCCTCCTAAGAAGATTTAGGATTCCTTTGGGCTTCAGTTACCTATTCCAATATTCAGGCCTTTGCAGAAATGCACTCTTCTCAAATAATCCCACATAACCACAGCACACTCAACAAATTCACTACTAACAATGCTTCCCACTACAGTAGCCTTTATGTGCAGCACTTCTCACCCACTGCTTCTACTGCTAGATATTAGTGGGCTTTTGTTTCCATTGAACTAGGGCAGGCTTCCTTAAAGCTTTCTAAAACAGTGAACTAGGATAGGAGCACCCCAGCCCCCGCCCCCGCCGAACCCACTTGAAACAGCGGCCTGCAATCAACATTATCATTAATAAAAATGACTTGTCATGATCCAAAAGAGTGTAAAACACAGCCCATGGCTTACTCACTAATTTTGTAAGGGAAAATATATAATTATATATTCTATATTCAAGAGATGTGGTGTCACTACTTTAACCAAATGATCAAACACAGTCTCATTAAAAGCAGGACAACCTGACACCATGTGTTTTCCGAAGTGATGGAACAGGAAGTAAACATCACCACCTACATATTATTCTTATCTAAAATGTTTAATCTGATTATACTCAAGTCTCTAGATCTTTCAGTTTATTAAAAATATAGGTAGGCCGGGCGCAGTGGCTCATGCCTGTAATCCTAGCACTCTGGGAGGCCGAGGCGGGAGGATCGCTCGAGGTCAGCAGTTCGAGACCAGCCTGAACAAGAGCGAGACCCCCTCTCTACTAAAAATAGAAAGAAATTATCTGGGCAACTAAAAGTATATGTAGAAAAAATTAGCCGGGCATGGTGGCGCATGCCTGTAGTCCCAGCTACTTGGGAGGCTGAGGCAGAAGGATTGCTTAAGCCCAGGAGTTCGAGGTTGCTGTGAGCTAGGCTGACGCCATGGCACTCACTCTAGCCCGGGCAACAGAGCGAGACTCTGTCGCAAAAAAAATAAATAAATAAAAATATAGGTATACAGGAATAAATTAAACAACAGAGAAGGAGACAATCAGACATGTTCAGAATGTGTGATATCCAAGGCTATACTCTGAAAGAGACTGAAGAGGCCACAACTACATGTACCTAGACTAGACACTGGTTTAAAAAAAAAAAAAAATCACAGCTATAAAAGACATTATTGGCTCAACCAAGGAAATGTAATAACGGTCTGGCTATTTATTATTAAAATATTCTTGGTGTGATAATATTATAAGCAATAAAACTATACCCACAAATAAAGCATATATGGCAAAATTGTAGTATCTAAGTAGGATATATTACATAGATTTTCAGTGTACCAGTCTTTAAAGTTTTCTGTAACTTTGAAGATTTTCATAATAAAAAATCAGGGCTGGGAATGCCAAGATGTACCCACAAAATGTAGAACTTGTGTTCTTAAAGAATGGGCCTCATTGGACATAGTAGTGCTTTTCTTCTTTATAAGGGAAGCAGAGATGGAGGGCTTTGTCCCATTAAATGGGTGACTCATGGTAGGGTGACACATTGCCTAGACCTCTCACCTTAGCATAATCTGATCTATTAAATTTTAAATAAACAGAAACTCTGACGATGAAGATGACAATTCCAGACCAACAGTTGGAACAGATAAAGTACCCTACTGCTAAAAGCAGCAATAATGAAGCAATTTACACTGTCAGCTAGCATGTTTCATTATCCCAGTCCTCCAAAACAGTCACTCCTTTCTAAAAGCACCTTTTCTCGGTCACTACTTCATCCATGCTCCACCTTAGCTCCTGCCTCTGAAAAGCCACCCTAATTTTTTAACTATCTAACTTCAGCTATGGTAAGAACTACTGCTGATTTTCACCTTAGTAATTTATTATTGATACTTTTCAGTGGCTTCCGAAATTCTTTCAAATATTCAACTTAAAAAGGAAAACTGTTCTGGTGTAGCTCTGGATTTGGGTATATACTCCCCCCCCTTACAGGAACTTGCCAGAAACAAAGTTTTAAAAAGAGGTACTGTTACCAAGATAGTGGACAAAAGATCATATAGCTTAGGCAGTAGTTAACTTTGAAGGTATCATGTTGCTTGAAATCTACACTGAATTTTATCTAGGAGAAAAATCTTATATCCCAGGAAATAAATGAATCCATATTAATGGTCACAGTTGAGGTGCCACAATTTATCAAGGGCTTGGTTGCCTTGGGTTTCTCCTATTCAAGATTTTTATTTAGGTGAATTGCAGAAATCCCTTTCAGAGGATTCATCTGGTGCTTTTCAAGCTAATTAATTACTACTGAACCACAAAGTACCATACCCTGGGTAACAAATTCAAAGTTAATCTTGCAAATTTGGAAAGAGAAGGGGTTTTGATTTCAACTTTCACACTTGAAGATTATAAAAAGAAAAATAATGTAAAACATTATGCTCCATATTTCTCCCATCTATATTCAACAGTATAAAGTTGAGTCTTCTCAACAGATGATAGCCACATAACCGGAGATTAGATACCTTGCTTAAATGATACAATTTTATTAAAGGACAATCTGGCATCACCTATCAACATTTTAAATGGATGAACCATTCGAACAAAAAATCCTTTTTAGGGATATATTGTGCACACACATCCCTGAAATGGTATTAGTGCACAGATCTACACTGCAACACTGTTTGCAATAACAAAATTCTGAAACTTCTTACATGTCCTTTAACAGAGGATTGGTTAAATACATGGTTGTCTATCCAGTGAAGTATTACGTAACACACTTAAAAGAAAGTATGTGTGTAGATCTATGTGAGGTAGATTTACATATACAAACCTGCACACATTCTATTAGTAAGTGAAAAGGTCAGGTATATAGTATATATTCAGTGATCCTGTTTTGTAATTTATTTCTACATAATTGGTTTTTTGGGATATAAAATTAAGACCCACAAAGACTGCATAAACAATCTTTTTATAAAATTACTAGAAAATATGACATACATACATCAGACCTTAGTATAGGGTAGACTCAGGATAGACTTACATTTAATATCCGCATACATATGGCTGATTGTAAATCTATCTTTGCCTTCAGGTGCCCAAGCGATTCTTTCTGCCATTAGGTATAGAGCTCCATCCTGCTTCTTTTGGCGCACCTTCTTCACAATCAGCAAAACTTCTTCCGATGAAGTAGCCATGGTGGCTTGAAGGTGCTAATAGAGAAAAACAAAGATGAAGTAAAAAAAATTCTGTATGTCTATTGGGGTTGCATTTGTTGACTTCTACAGTCCCTTCCAAATCTAAAACCTAAACTGTAGAAAATTAACAGGGAGTAAAAAAGTCCTCTCACTCAGGGTTGAAGATAAATTTGCATGGCATTATTCTTCTACAATCAAATTTCATTTTGCTCACATCGCAGGTGTGAATTTATACAACACTCACAGTTTATAACACTTGGCAGTCTTTCAAACCATTTCCATGTGTGTTAACGAGAGTATTTTCACTGTATTTTTATTTTCCCCAGTTATATTCTTAACTCATAAATGTACAATTTGCAAATATGTGGTCTTTTATTCAATCTATATTTAGCATTGCAGAGCTTCAGAATTACACAGGATCCTATTGAATATTTAGCTCAAATTTGTTTCAATGGAAACAACTAAGGTCCACAGAATTTGTGTGATCTTTCAGAACCACTCCCAGAGCTGAAACCATATCCAAGTTTCCTGATCTAAGTTTCTTCTGTATACCTGGAAATAAAACTGAGAGAATTTAGTTCTTCTTAACGTTTCAGATGCTAGTTTTCCATCTTTTAACAATCAAATATCTTCAATTGTTCTCCCTGTCTTCGCTATGATTCATTTGTGTAACAGCTAACCAGTTACCAAGGTAACAGCCTGGAACCCCTCTCCCGTCCCACCCTTCTAGGAATCTTTCTGGTTTTTTTTTTGGAGAGAGAGTCTCACTGTTGCTCAGCCTGCAGAGCAGTGGTGTCATGATAGCTCACTGCAGCCTCAAACTGCCGGGCGTAAGTGATCCTCCTGCCTCAGCCTCCTGAGTAGATGGGATTACATGGGCACATGCTACCATGCCCAACTAGTGTTTAGAAAGTTTTTTTTTTTTTGTAGAGGTAGGGATCTCACTATGTTGTCTAGTCTGGTCCTGAGCTCCTGGCCTCAAGTGATCCTCCTTGTATGGGCCTCCCAAAGCGCTGGCATTATAGGCCTGAGTCACCAGGCCCCGCCCTTTCTAGAAATCTTAAATGTCCAATCCAAGTCCTTGAAGCTTGAGGGTGGCTGTCTGGAATCCGAGGCTAAAAAGGACTTTGAGGCTGTCTGGGCTCAATGGAAAAGATGCCACGACTGATGGTAATGTCTGCCATGGGCCAGGACAGGGAAAGTTGTGGCACCAATGTCACATATATGCCATTTCTGGTGAACTTATGACGTTAGTTTTTATTCCCAAGTAAATGGCTTAAAACATAATTTTAAAAAGTTCTTCAGGCACAGTTTAAAGTATAATTTTACAGAAGTTAGCATACGTATATAGGTGTCACAAGAATTAAGTCTGCCCTGAGCAAATAAGTGAAGCTTTACTGAAACATTTTTCCTAAAGGTTAAAAGAAATGGGAACAAGGAAATATTGGATCTGTCATTAGCTATTCAGAATAATTGAGGAGAATTTCTATTGGAACATAATGGGAAAATAAGCATTAGGAAAAGAAGAGTAGCAGGGAGTGAAAAAAATTCTGGCATAAAGTTTTCTGAAAACTAATAACTTCTCAAACTACCACCTCTTAGGATTAATGAAAATATGCTACTGGATTAAAAAAACTATTATTTCTTATTCACTGAAGTAATGAGTTAGAAGAGATACAAGTAAAAAAAGAGAAATCTTGACTTCTTTGAAGTTGACTTTATTATGAGTCGTTGCATCTTCCCTTTTACAGGTCTTTCCAGGCTATTCCATCCCAACAATGGACAGGAAAAGGGTCAGTGTGATACATTTATCCAATAAATTTGAACTGAGCCAAGGAGACTAGGGCCTGTCCAAAGATGAATGTCAATAGTAATTTCTGCCTTTAAAGAGTTTCCAGTATAGTGAGCAAGATGAGTGTGTATGTGGTATTTATTATACAAATTAGAATGTGTGAAGTGTCCTAAAAGGGACATAAAACATGTTGTAAGTTCGGCTCTGAGGCAATTTCTTCACTTAGGAAACCTTCTAAAAGGTTTACCACAGAATTTTTTTAAAGCAATTTTTAAAAACTCAGATATAATTAACAAATCAACAAATACATACCTCTTAGGCATTCTGTTTGATGTGTTTTGACAACTGTACACACCCATGAACCACTATCCAAAACAAGACACAGAACATTTCCATTACCCCTGAATGTTCTCTCAGGTTTCTTTCCAGTCAGTTCTCTTTCCCCTACCCTCTAGCAAATATTTCTGATTTCTATCACCACAGATTAGCTTTTATCTGTTCTAGGACTTTAGATAAATGGAATCATGCTCTTTTTGTCTCTGGCTTTTTGCTTGTTTTTTGAAATTCACCATTTCGCTGCATGTATCAATAGTTCATTCTTTTTTACATATATAAATTAATTACGAACTGGGTCTTTTTTTTTTTTTTTTTGAGACAGAGTCTCGCTCTGTTGCCTGGGCTAGAGTGCCGTGGTGTCAGCCTAGTTCACAGCAACCTCAGACTCCTGGGCTTAAGCAATCCTCCTGCCTCAGCCTCCTGAGTAGGTGAGACTACAGGCATGAGCCACCATGCCTGGCTAATTTTTTCTATATATGTAGAGACAGAGTCTCGCTCTTGCTCAGACTGGTCTCGAACTCCTGAGCTCAACGTCTCCTCCCACCTTGGCCTCCCAGAGTGCTAGGATTACAGGTGTGAGCTACCATGCCCAGCCCATGAACTGGGTCTTGAAGAGAGGAGCTCTACAAAGAAAGTAAAGGGAAAGAGGTGTTACAGGCAAAGGGAATGGTTTGGGGGTAAAGGCTTAAAACTCTCTAGGAATGGGAAAGCAGTCTGCTTTGGATGCAGCTAAAGTTCACAATGAAGATCAGTAGGATATGAGGTTGGACAGTTAAGATGGAGGCAGATAGTGGAGAATGCCACATGTGTAAGATGGAGAATGCCATATGTGGTAAACAACGGAAAACCTCTAAAGACTTTTGAATAGAGGAGTGATATGTATTTTGGAAAATTAATCTGTGGGCAGCACAAGGCACTGGAGAGAAACTGGAAGGGGTCTCTGAAAGAGGCTGGTGGCAGTGAGAATGGAGAAGAAGAGATAAGGAGGACCACTGAGGAACCAGGATGAATTGAAGTGCTGAAGGAGGTGTCACAGTTGCTTGCCCATACCCTATTTTTAAGCCTTACTGATGAGTATAGTGGTGTCATTTCCAGAAATAAATGAGAAGGAAGGACAGTTTTGAAAGTGAAGGAATTTAGCTCTGCATATGAGTGTGAGGCACTGTTGAGTCATGCATGTGGAGACAGTCTGTGTTATGGGTACATTTGTAAATGCTGGAATGAAGCCCAATTAGATGACTGTTTTTAATTCACAAAAACAATAACAAAAAGGGACTTTAAAAATTCCATAATCCCACAACCATAACATTAATTCTCTTTATTTTAAATTGTGCTTATCTGTACCCACCTTACTAATATAATCATGAAGTACATCCAAGTTAATTATCTTGTGTTTTTCACCTGTGTGGAGGCTAAACCAACTCCATCTTGGATGCTAATCTACCACGCAGACTTCTGATTAACCCCAGTTTTGGGAATGCTTCTAAGATTTCTACTCAATCTACTGCTTACTGTAAATCCTGCCTTTAGGCAAATTCCTTCTGAAGTGTGCATATCCTTTTCCTGTAGTATATAAGCATCTCCCTGCTGACCAGGACATAGCTTCTGTTCATAAGTCCTTATTAAATATTTCTTTCTGAGGAATTGAATTTGTCAGCCTCTCAGCTTCCTTGGCCTTTGGAGATAGGTATGCACAAACCTGTTCACAGCAGAACCACTTGCCATTGAAAATAACTCCCCATGTCGTTTTATAATCTCCAGTTTTGATATCTATATATCAAATATAATAAAAGGTTAAAATTCTTAATATACGATACCATTTTTTAGCTGTCTTATTTGATGTCCTCCTAAGACTTTGATTAGAGGGTTATAGTTGCTTAAAAAGTTCAAAAACCTGGTTGGGCATGGTGGTGTGTGCCTGTAGTCCTAGCTAGTTGGGAGGCTGAGGTGGGAGTTGCTTGAATCCAGGAGTTTGAGGTTACAGTGAGCCACTGCACTCCAGCCTGGGTGCCAGAGCAAAAAAATTTAAAAACCTGTTTTAAGACTTTTTTGAAATGGCATGAGAGGACACACTGTTAAGTGATCAAAGCAAACAAACAAAAAGATGTAGCTTGATTCCATTTTCTTAAACTTTTTTAAATCGAAAATTTATTGAATGCTTATTACTATGTGCCAGGCACTGGACTAAGCTTGTTATAGGCATTCAGCTCCCAGCTAATAATCCTATGAGGTAGATTCGATTACTAGTTCCATTCTGCAGATAAGGAAACTAGATCTGAGAAATCAAGATGCTTTCCCCAAGCATGAAGGTAGTAGTAG
>NW_012150174.1:1805040-1836839 GCF_000956105.1 Propithecus coquereli
TCTTGCTCAGGCTGGTTTTGAACTCCTCAGCTCAAACAATCCATCCGCCTCGGCCTCCCAGAGATCTAGGATTACAGGCGTGAGCCACCACGCCCGGCCTGAATGTTATTTTTTGTTTCTGGATTAACTATAATAAATACATATTTTATAATGAAGTAGTTGTAAAAATGTCTTCTCAAGAGTTTATTCCCTATCAAATCAAATGTTTATAAGGTAACAGAGGAAGCTCTTAGGGGTGTTAGTAAGAATTAAAAGTGTTCTCTATTTCCAATAGTTTGTTATTTTCAGTTTCTGCAATACGTATCGCTTGTTTTTAAACTAATTTATAAAAGAAAATTTTACAGAACCTATGGAACTGTTAATTTAAATACTGCAATATTAATTTTCTAATATTGATTATAATAAACACATAACTATTACATTTTGAAGTCCACTGTGTTTGCAGAACGTAAAACTGTTCTGCATACCATACAAATCACATTTTAGGAAACATGAATTAAAATCTGTAAAATTCTAATCTACAACTAAAGGACACGGGGAGCACTAAAGGGAGGGAAGGTCATACCTTTAACCCGCATTTGGGTGAGGCAAAGACATAAAGTTTAACTATAATGTTTGTACCCTCACAAAACCCTGGAATAATAAATAAAAAAGAAAAAAAAATCTGTAAAATTCTGAGAAATCTGATAGACAAAATAAAACTAGATCTGAGAAAGATAGGAGGGGAAGGGTTGAGGAGAAGTTAGTAGATAATCATAGGATAATTTTAAGTATGTCAATAGTTGGAAGAAAAGCAGTGAGCAAGGAGAGCTGATAGAGCAAGTCCCCAGTTAACTGGGCTTACTGGCACAAATAAAAGTGGTAGTGTTGGAAAAGAACAGAAAAGCCTTTCTGAGTTGGGAAGGTGAGGGAGAAAAGATGGGTGAAGACAGAGAAACTGTAAAGTGAGGAATCCATTAGATTAATAGAACCACCCTTGAGCCACCCATTTTAAATCAATCAGGAAAAACATAACCCCTTATATACAGCATGGAAAACCATGTGTACCAAAATTCATTTATGGAGAACTTAAAAAAATAAATCAGAGATACATTGGGCCAACAGGTCAATTGTCTCACAGTTAATTTGCTTGGTAAATTTCCCTGGTCATCTGCTGTACCTCTGTTAATTGTATAAGGACCAATTTTAGGAGGTTTAATAGAATCACTGGGGCTATCCTACAATGGCTTCTGTGATTTCCAGATTTTTCTTGAAGGGAATTCCTTGAGTGGCAAACACTTAGTCCAGGTAGAATTCTGTAAAAGCCAAGGAACATTTCATTTATGAGAATTATTCCTGTAGGCTACATTTAAACAAATAGGGCCAATGAAGATATAGCTTTACTTATTTACTTTGGCTGGGCACGGTGGCTCACACCTGTAATCCTAGCATTCTGGGAGGCTGAGACAGGAGGATTGCTTGAGGTCAGGAATTTGAGAGTGGCCTGAGCCAAGAGGGAGATCCTGTCTTTATCAAACATTGAAAAAAATGAGCCGGGTGTGGTAGCCCAAACCTGTAGTCCCAGCTACTCAGGAGGCTGAGGCAGAAGGCTGGCTTGAGCCCAGCAGTTTGAGGTTGCAGGGAGCTATATGATCATGCCACTGCACCCTACCTGGGGCAACAGAGCAAGACTCTGTCTCCAAAAAAAAAAAAAAAAAAAAAAAAATTTACTTTATTAATAATCTGACATGAAACTTCTTTAAATAGCAAAGATACTCTAGTAAAAGCATTAATTCACTTGCAGCTAAAAATTTATTTGCCCAAAGCTAAACGTATATGCCTTGCTCTAACTCTTTACACATTTACACATTTTCCTCCCTTCCCACAACTGGCTAACTTTTACTCATCTTTTTCATCTTGGAAGCTTACTCTAAGCTTCCAAGTTACTAGCTAAGGTCTCCTATTATTCTCTTCATACCATTTACCACAACTGTAATTAGTTTTTTTATGTAATTCTTTTAAAGTATATGTTCCTTGACAGACTGCAAGTGTCATAAGGGAAGGCAGAGGCCCCGTGTGTTGTGTTCTCTGCGATACAGCACCCAGCAATACAGCGCCTGGCCCATTGTAAGAGTCCAGTAAATATCTGTGACATCATTTAAGATCTCTGTTGTTAGCAGAATACAATCTTGGTAAGACACCCAAGAATCCTTTGCATACACATCCTTGGCTAAACTCTAGGAAGCACTGTAGCTCTCAAATCATAGATCCGGGTACGATTTCTTGCAAAGATTCCAATAACTGGGTCTTGTCCTTATAAGGACACAGTGACAGCAAAAATTTGAAACAGTTGAATAGCAATCTTTAAATTATTGCATCTCGACATTTCCATTATCTACATCCCCTTTTCCAATGTACAGAGATAAATGGGAGGGAAGGCAAAGTGAAATATAAACTCCTTAATACACTCTAAAATAAGGATTACTAGAAAGAGAGCTGCTGTATCTGCCACCATAAAAAAATGGAGATTTGAAACACTACTTGCCATCAAGCAGCCCAAAAATGATCTAACAATTCAGCATTACAGGGAATAAGACTTTAGAAGTATGTGAAGAGTGACCAAAACGTATCTTTTAAGGATAGTTTCACAGACAAGGAAGATGTTAAGAAGAAAAAATGTGGGAATACAGGACTGGGCATTTTTTCACTTTACAGCAATGCAGGGACAGGCAGGAGGAAGAAAATGCGACACAGAGATGCACGATATAGGAAAATGTGCTCATATCCACTAATAAATACTGCACACTGACAAGAGTACTTTACCAAAATTGAAAGAGTAATCAGTTGGTAATCAAAGTGGGGGAAAGAAGAACTATTAGATCTATGCCTGACAATGCCACACTGAAAGTAGGAAAGAGAAAGGGGGAAGGGCACAAAAACAACTCGAGTAGCAGTATCTATAAGGTAGAAACAGTGGCCAAAATAGGAAAGCTCAAGGTACATACGCCAGACAACGGTCTGTTAGTATGGCAAAAAACAGCAGCACAGAGAAGCATGCCGTAAGATGGAAAGACATATGGTACCAGCAGGGAGAAGATACAAGCCTCGAGGGCAGTAACACAGGAAGCATTCACAACTGACTGGAGCTCATAGCTTGCTTCACTACGCGTTTTTTTTTTTTTTTAGAGACAGTGCCTCCCTCTGTTGCCCAGGCCAAAGTACAGTGTCGCCACCTGCAGCCTCCAGCACCTGGGCTCGGGATCCTCCCGCCTCAGCCCCCAGAACAGCTGGGACTAAAGGCAAGCACCATCATGCTCGGCTAACTTTTTATTTTTCTGTAGAGACAAGGTCTCATTATGTTGCCCAGGCTGGTCTCAAACTCCTGGCCTCAAGTGATCCTCCTGCCTCAGCCTCCCAAAGTTCTGGGATTACAAGCATAAGCCACTGGGGCCAACCTGCTTCACTACTTTTAACTGACTCTTCTCCCTCTGACTGTACCAATCTGCCCTAGTACTTTTAAAGAGCCCTTTTGACTTTTAACATTTGTACTGCAATATATATTTAATATCACCTAGGAGAGGCTAAAACCTATGAATATGCTGCACTGCTGAGGGTAGCAAACCACCTTTCCTTTCTGAATGAAGGATTTAGGCCTGCTAATAGGTACAAAGTTCTCTCCAGAGTCCAGTCCCTCTGTAAGCCAGAGGCCTGCTACCAGAGGTTATCTTCCCTTCTCTTGTGACCTCTCCATCTCAACTGCTTTGGTTTTGGCTTTTAAAGAGGTTAGGGTTGGCAACTTTGGCTTCATTACCAAAGTCCAGATCAGCACTTTTCAAACTGTTCCAAGGAGATGCCTCTAGGATAAAGGGGAGGCTAAGTGGGTGGGGCCCAGCCCTCTTAAAAGAATTCATGGGGAGAAATTGTTCCACTCCTTTAAAACGTTTGAAAATCACAAATCTGGATATTGGTTTAGATGGAGTCGATACTTAGTGCAAAGTATATTTCAAACTACTCAGTTTTTGCATATTTTTAAACACGGTCTTCAAATGGACAAAAGGTCAAGTTTCTTCTTTTTTTTTGAGACTGAGTCTGGCTCTGTTGCCCTGGTTAGAGTGCCATGGCATCGGCTTAGCTCACAAGCAACCTCAAACTCCTGGGCTCAAGTGATCCTCCTGCCTCAGCCTCCGGAGGAGCTGGGACTACAGGCATGCGCCACCACGCCCGGCTTATTTTTTCTATATATATATTTTTAGTTGTCCAGATAATTTCTTTCTATTTTCAGTAGAGACGGGGTCTCGCTCTTGCTCAGGCTGGTCTCGAACTTCTGACCTTGAGCGATCCACCTGCCTCGGCCTCCCAGAGTGCTAGGATTATAGGCGTGAGCCACCGCGCCCGGCCAAAAGGTTAAGTTTCTATATTTCCTTTCTTCACCCCATTTAAACGCTAAAGTGGGCGTTTAAAAGTCAATGGGAAACAGCTAGCCCCAATGTAGCCTTTGAGAACAATAGGAAATTTATAAAATAATTATATACTTCCAGGTACTGATAGTCTGTTTTCATCATTATATGAAAATGAAATTAGGCATGACCAAAATTAGGGGTGTGTGGATTCGCACATGTGTTAAAGCATTTAAGAGCGATAAGACTGACAGGCGGAAGCAAATAGTATGCGGACACCAAAGTGAGAGCTTTTTTTCTCTTACAGAAACCGAGACTTATTTCCCAACGGGAAGGGCTTCTCTGACTGGGAAAGGCCTCCACTTCCTTCATTCTCATAAGCCAAATCTGATCCTAGCTTTGGGTAAATCTTCGAGTCCCTTCCCCAGTAAAAGGGGAGGCTTCCTTTAGGTAAGTAGATTAGAGGTCGCCTCTTCTCTGCCTCAAGATAAGGCCAAACGAGCCGGCGGCCTAGGGCGTTGGGACGACAGCGACAGCGACGCAGGGAAAAGAGGGAGAATCCGCGCCGTCCAGCGGCCCCGAGGCCTGTCAGCTCCTCTCACCCGCCCACCCAACCCCATTCTTCGGTCTAAACTTACCAGGTGGGAGCTACAGCTCTGGGCAGGGAGTAACTGGGTTGGGTCGGGTCGAGTTCCGCTGTGCTGCTTAGAGCCGCTGCTGGGAAGAGGCTGAAACCCAGCGGCCGCAGCAGTCGCTACCGCCTCTGTTACTGGGGGGTCTCGCCTCCATCGCTGGCTGCGAGGAGTCTGAGGGCACGTGACCGGAAGTACCATGGCGGCCCCCGGGGCACGTGACCCCAGACCGTGGCCGCCATGACACTTTCCGCTGGTCCCCTCCCTCCCCCACCGGTTCCCGCCTGTTTCTTTTCCTCTCTCCGGTCTCGAGCGGTCAAAGGTCCCAGGATCCTGGCTGGCCCACCCATTTGGCCTAGACCTCCTCCGGTTCTGGTCGATGCAGTGTCTTCAGCCTGCGGCGGCCCTCGAACTCCAGACGGTAGAGAGCGTAATCGCGACCGCGGCCTGAGGGGGAGGGACCACGCGCAAGGAGGGGCGTGGACCGTCACGTGATGAGGAACTGCCGTTAACAGCGTTGCCCCCGCGTCCCCGGCGCTCCTGGATGACGCAAGCCAGGAAGGGGAGGAGCGGGAGGGGAGACTGAAATTCAGGTTCCGCTTTCGGTCCGCTGTTAGTGGCCCGGCAACTAGCCGGGTGAGTAGGTCCGTTGCACAGAGAGTGGGAGCTGCTGGCCTGGATGTGCTGTAGCGGGGCCGGGACCTCCGGGATGCTGGTCTGTGAGCCTGGCTTTGAAAACTTGGTTACTGGGGCTCTTCTCATCAAGAGATCTGAATACAGTATTAAAGTTACTGCTGTTAAAAAGGTAGTTCTGCTAGGCGAGAAGCTTTTTGTGGGCAGGGACTGTATTTTGTTCATCCTTGTGTCTCCAGTCAATGAATGAATGAGTACATGAATGAGTGAGTCTCCATTTCTTTGTCTTTGGCAGAGAATCGTTCTCTGATCTTCTTGGATAGAAAGATTCCATTATCAACATGAGGAAATCTGGTACTTAACCTTCGCATCATTTAATTTTTATTCCCTTTCTTATACCTTTCGCGTCCCCTTTTTTTTCCATGCATCTAGTGGGGCAAAAGGGAAAACTGATTTATTTGCATTTGTTTTGTGAGCAGCGAACACTACTGTTTTGCGTTATCATCAAGTCATGCAGGAAAATGGAAAGATGATTAGATCTTGATTCAGGGAGAGATGCATTCTAATCTCAGCTCTCCCTGTTATGAACTCTGTGACCCTTGGGCAAGCCAGTCTCCCAGTTGTTTCATTGTCTTTGGTAAGCATTTGTCTGCAACTTCTGTATGCTTAGTTTTTTGCTAGGCTGGAGCTGTGACAGATTTCACAGAAGAAACATGTAAACTCAGCTTTGCAAAAAGATAGGGTTTTGTTAAATGCGAGAAGATTCAAAAAACAGGCATATATTAAACCATAGAGGCATAATAAGTTTATAGAGTGAAAGAGAAATAAAAGATGGTCCAATACAGTTGGAGAATAGAAGGGTAAAATAGGATAAATCCCAAAATTATATAAGAAGGAGAGCTATTGAAGGTTTGTACAGAGGTTTTTCTTTTAAAGTGTATACTTTTAAAGCTTTTTATTACGAAAAATTTCAAACTTAGACAAAGTAGACAGGATGATAAAATGAACCCTTATGTATATGCAACCGAGCTTGAACAATTAGCATTCTGCTATTCTTGTTGGTACTGAGCCTGTAAATTTCTAGGTACTTTTTATTATATCCATTGTTGCATTTGATTAATAGCAGCTTTCAATTTGAGCTCAATTCTACTGTATGTGGGTACTGGCTAGGAAGATTTTATTATGTGAAAAATTTCTTTGAGTTTTAGTTGACTGCTCTGTTGAATCAACAGTGTAACATGGCCACTTTAAAAACACAGCTAAGTATTTTAGCATGTAATATAGAAAGTAAGTGTCCAGATTGAGGAAGTTAGTGTTTCTATTCTATTCTGGGCTCATCCAGCTACTTAAGGAGTATCATGTTCAGTTGTAGGCACCTCATTTTCAGGCAAACTAAAGTGCCTCTCTGTCAAAGGTTGACCAGAATGGAGAATTTGGAAATTGTCACATCAGGAATGGTGGAAGTGTGGGGAATGTTAAATTTTTAGAAGACCTGATAATGCTTTTCAAATACTAAGGGGTTATTTTGGAAAGAGTAGACTTATTCAACTGTAGAAGCCACAATTAGGAATAATGCTAAGAGCTCTAAGTGATCAGATTTCAGTCCAATATTAAAAAGGCCTTGTATCAGTGAGCACTGTGGAGTACTGGAATTGGCAGTGTCGTGAGAGTGAGTGCTTTCTTTCCGTTGCTGAAAATGTCAGGGATCTAGGGCAAAACCAATTTCTGAGTTTGGTAGATGTGTGCACAGAATTACCTTTGAGTCCTCTTCCACCTTGAGAATTCTGAGAAGTGGGGCTTACATGGGATCTTGGAGGCTGGGTAGATTTGGATAAAAAGAGCTGGAGGGGAACCAGTCATTTCACGGAGAGTTAACGTAAAGAAAGGTATAAAGTTGGAATTGGTTTAACACTGTCACCCAGCAACTGCTCTTGAGAACTAACATTACTTATGCTGTTTTATTTTCCATTCTCATCTCCGTTAAATCTTTTTTTTTTTTTTTTTTTTTTTAGGAAGAAACTTAACTAGGTTCTCTTCTCCCATTATGTCATAACTTCCAGCATATTCTCTTTTCACAAAGATCAAAACAAAATGGCCTATCCACTTCAGTTTCTTTGTTTCAAGATCACAAGTGAAAGAGACATTATGGTCTTGATATCATTTCTTTCTATCACTTTTGGATTTTGTACCATGGTTTTATCTTTTTCTTGTATCTTCAGTCACTTTCATTTTAAAGACTCTGCTTTTAGGCTGGGCGTGGTGGGTCACGCCTGTAATCCTAGCACTCTGGGAGACTGAGGTGGGAGGATTGCTTGAGGTATGGAGTTGAGAGCAGCCTGAGCAAGATCAGGACCCCTTTGCTACCAAAAATAGAAAAAAATTAGCTGGGCGTGGCGGCGCTTACTTGTAGTCCTAGCTATTTGGCAGGAGGATTGCTTGAGCCCAGGAGTTTGAGGTTGCAGTGAGCTACAGTGACACCACTGCACGGTAGCCAGGGTGACAAAGCGAGACTGTCTCAAAAAAAAAAAAAAAAAAAAAGACTCTGCTTTTACTGGAGGCTGAGGTGGGAGGATTGCTTGTGGCCAAGAGTTAGTTGTAGGCTACAGTGAGCTATGATTGTGCCACTGCACTCCAACCTGGGCCACAGAGCAAGACCCGGTCCCTGAAAAAATAAAACAAGTCTCTGATTTTAGCTACTACCTACTAATCCATCTGAGTCTTCCCTTTTTGGAAAGTCATGAGGTTTTCTCCTTTTCCACCAGACTTCTTGAGTAATTGGAATGCTTTATCTTCGCTTCCTCACCACCCACCCTTTTCCCCAAGTCCTTGTTTTCTAGCATCTGCCCACATCACTTTACGGAAATTATGTGACCTCCCAACACCAAATTCTTCAATGCTTTTCTGTTGCCTGCCAAATTAAGTTCCTTGGTTTGAAATTCAAAGTATTTTGTAACTTGGGCCCAAATTACTATCCCAGCTTTATCTTTCATTACTCCACTACGTGTATCTGATGTTTCAACCAAAGACTAAACTCGTATTCTCCAAATATATTCTGCATTTTTTCATCTCTGTATCTTTGCCTGTTGCTGCCCTACCTGCTACTCTTTTCCTTTTCCTTCAGAGAAAAGCCTATTCGGCATCAGTGCTACTTCCCTTGGGAAGTTTTCTATGGTTCCCTTTATTTCAATGTGATCCCTCTGTCCTAACAGAGCACTTTGCTTATGTTTCCCTTATAAGACCTGTGTGTGTGTGTGTGTGTGTGTGTGTGTGTGTGTGTGTTATTTGTCTTTGTCTCCCTATTTAATTATAAACTGACTGATTTCTGGAATTATTTTGCTTGACTTGTTTCCACCACCTGTGCCTGATGTTTTACTAGGTACTCAATGAAATGAATGAAAAGAATGAGGAAATATTTTTCTTAGATGGGGATCAGGAATTCTCAAATGTTTTGAGTATAAGCATACTAAAGTTTCCTTTTTTTTTAGAACACCATTCTCCTTGCAAAGGTCAAGTTGTATTAAGAGCAATGTTAATAGCAGAAGACAATACCATATTATGTGTATGCAGTAAAAAATATCATAAGCTTCTGTATGTTTTTTCACTAGAAAGTATGCTCTTGAGGGTTCGGTCTTTGTTTTGTCCTCCATTGTTATCTCCAGGACCTAGAACAATGCCTGGCACATAGGTGGTGCTCAGTATGTATTTGTTGAATAAATGAATAAATACATAATGTTCCTTAAAGTCAAGAACACAAAACAAAGTATAAACATAAAGCAATTAAGTATAAACAGTTGTTTCTGAATTTTTCTGTTGTATTAAATTGCTTTTTAATTTGGCAGGTAGCAAATGATTGAGGAAAGTTAAAATTAATGGGTAGAATTTCTTAAATTTTCTTTTTATTTCCTTTTTTTCTGGAAAATTGGTACAATTTGACAAAAATGTGCACTTGAGAGTAGTTGAACAGATTAAAAACTCTTGTGTTAGTTTTGCAAGTCCTCATGGGGTATTTGGCATTTGCTACCTTGTATTCTTATCTGTATTCATTCCTGTCTAGTCTCTTTTGTTAAAGCTCTTACTCTTTGTTCTCTGATGCCTGCTGCTTACTTTTCACTTAGTAGGTGCATTCATTCATTCAACATACTTACTGAGACCCTGCTAGGCTGGAGAGAGAGGTCCAGAGGCCTATTTCTATTACGTACTGTTCAATTGTTAGCTGATAACTGTAGTGCTTGCTAATAAGGGTTTCTAATTTGAGGCCTTTACAGAAGATAGCATTTTAATAAGGAGCTCTTAAAGACAAGAAAATTTTCAACTCAAAGAAATGCAGCAGTGAGCTGGGTATTAATATTTTACCTCAGAGGAGCTTGACCAATTTTCCTTTTTTTTTTGAGACAGTCTCACTCTTTTTGCCCGGGCTAGAGTGAGTGCTGTGGTGTCAGCCTCGCTCATGGCAACCTCACACTCCCGGGCTCAAGCAATCCTTCTGCCTCAGCCTCCCGAGTAGCTGGGACTACAGGCATGCGCCACCTTGCCTGGCTAATTTTTTCTATATATTTTTAGTTGTCCAATTAATTTCTTTCTATTTTTAGTAGAGACGGGGTCTCGCTCTTGCTCAGGCCGGTTTCGAACTCCTGAGCTCAAACAATCCTCCCGCCTCGGCCTCCCAGAGAGCTAGGATTACAGGCGTGAGCCACCGCGCCCAGCCCCAATTTTCCTTTTAAATCCTACTGTGTCCATTCTACCAACTCCCACAGTTAGGTAATAAAGGGGAATAGGATTATGGAGGGCTTTGTGAATCCGGACCTGTTACTCTGGGAGTTTTAGGGTCAGGGAATGAGTGACACGGTGTTAGCCCACTGTGGCATAAGATGTTACCTGTATGTGTTTTCTTTCCACCTTGATGCTAAGCACCTGTGGAGTACGGATCGTGGTCCTTTTCTCATGTGTCCTTATGTTCTCCACATACTTATTAAATGCATGCTGATTGAATGATGAGCTTCTTAAATTATATTTCTGTATGTTTTATTTAGGGGAGGAATTCTGTACCTATCACTCAAGAAATTTCAACTTTCTGGCTAAATGACTTTTGTGCCAGTGATACCAGAGTCCTACAGCCATGTTCTCGCAGAGTTTGAGTCTCTGGATCCATTACTCTCAGCCCTGCGTCTGGACTCCAGTCGTCTAAAGGTGAATTTCTTAATTCTTGTATCAGTTTCATATTTATAATTTTGTGTGCTCTCTGTTACGTGTGCCCCTGCTGTCTTGTTCCTTATGTTTTGTGGAATCTTGGGTGTTCTTGCTTGTCTTATTCATACCTTTGTGTAAAAAAGAAACTTTTTGTCTGAGGAATACGAGCCCCTTTAAATTATCAGACACAAAGAGGCATTGGAATGAAACAGCAGTTATGTCACTCCCCCTTGAGCTAAATGATTACTCCTTGAAGCCACTTGCTCTGCAGGCACTAGACTAACTGATGCCAAGTAGCCATAAAATGCCATAACCCTATAGTTCAACAATGCATAGCCCATCGCTAACCAGTATTATTTCTGTAAACCAATGAGAATTCCTGGTAAATGTTTGTAATCACCCCGTCTCCTGAAAACCTGAGTCTCTCTTGTTCTCCAGGGCACTCCCCAAGGCAACTTGGAAATGTGTCCCAGGCTGCAGTCCTAAACCTTGGCCCAAATAAACTCTATATTAATTTTGCCTCGGCTTCTTCCTTTTAGGTCTACACCTTACATAGAAGTAGCATTTTTATAGCTCTTTCTTGATTTATTTTTTGAGCTGTCTTTTGAATTCTTCATCACCCCTGGAAACTATGACACTGATTGCTTAGTTTTTCCTCCTCAGTAATCTTGCTGTCTTCTCTCAGAAAGTAATGTATTTAATTGAAAATAAAATAGTATAAATAAGTATACCCTGTAGGGACCAAGAGAAAACTTCCCCGTCACCCCTTGAAGGTTCACTGAAAATCAGCTGACAAAAGGCAGATTAATAGGAGAAAAGGCATACAAAAAGTTTTTTAACATGTGTGGTACAGGGGAATCACAGGAGAATGATTACCCAGTAATCCAGTACAGAAGCTTATATACTCTTTTTCATAGGGGAGGGGGGAGATGGGAGTATAGAGAGTTCTACTGGGCAACAGTGAATCATCTAGGAGAATGCATGGGCCTGGTAGGTGGGAGGCAGACATTATGGGAAGGTGAGGGATGGAGCTTTGTAGGAACAATCTGTCTTATGCACATAAAGTCCCCCTGGTAATCTCTTGCAGCTGCCTTCAGAAGAATAGATGGAAAGTCTGTCTGGGTGTGGTGATGACTTCCAGTCTCTTCTCTCCTCCTGTGATTGATCTTTCCTGATTATTTGATGAGATCCCTAGGAAGGGGGTTTAAGACAATTGCATTTCTTTTAGAAGGAAACTTTCTTGGTCAAATAAAGAAATTCCAGAGAGTCCCACCCTGCACTTGCAGGGAGATGTTGAACAAGACAAGATTAGAGAGACTTTGATTTTGAGGCAGCTTCTAAGGCCTGTCAGCATGTCAAAGCACCGTATTTTGAGGTATCAGTTTCTGAGCCCAGCAATTCCATTACATTTTGAATAACTTGAACCACTGCAGTTATAGTAACATCATTCCAAAACAGGGAATTTGATGTAACTTCTGTTTTAGGGAGCAAGGCAAAAGTTAGCTCTGTGGGAAGAACTATTTATTTGCCTCAAATTCTGAGTTCTTTTGATTAAACCCAGGAATGACATGGTGAAGAACAAAGTCTCATAACCAATTCCAAAATAATTTCATGCTTACACTTTTGCTACCATCCCAAAGCACCTTTCTGGCCTCTGAGGGAAGGAAGAATAGGGAATGGTAGGCAAAGTAATACGAGCAACAATTGTGAGGGTTGATATCAGTTAGAAATTTTTTCAGCTGAAAGTTACAGTATAGTGTAACCTACTAATAGGGGCTTAAGCAATAAAGACGTTTATAATCTCATTGGAAGTTAGTGTTTCTGGGTTTAGTGTAGTGGCCCAGTGATATCACTGAAGACACTCCATCCTTCCTGTTCTACCGTCATCCGTATGTTAGCTTTTCATCACTTTTGCAGTATATGTCCTATCTCCAGCCTTACTGTTCTCATTAGCTTCATAAGCAAGAAAGAGGGGGCCAAGGGCAAAAGCTTTCTTTTCTGCAGGCTCTCCCCTTTTCTGGATAAAGCTTCCTGAGAAGCCCCCAGCAAGCTTAGTTTTATTAGCTGGGATTGAGCTACATGGTTACACCTGGCAGCCTGGTAAACTGGAAGGTGAATATTTAGGTTTTACAACTTCTCTGGGGAAAAGCAACAAAGTTGAAGAGGATTGGGAATCTCTTAGTCATCCACTAGCTTGCCACAGGGTCTTAGGCACAGCATGACCACTGCTTTCTCTGGTGGATAAGGAGAGAAATCAGCAGGCCGGCGGTGTGAGGAGACATGACAGTGACCTGTATCTGTGCCCTCTGTAGTCTCACTTGCTCTAAGAGCTGTGGGTGTTTTGTGATGATTATACAGACCAGAAGTGATTTAAATGATTAAAGTGGTTGCTTTATCCCCTGGTAACTTACTTGGTCTTCCTCCACTGTGGTCAGCATTGAAATCACCTAGCCAAATTACACAAAATATAAATGATCTAATAACTGGCTTTGCCGAGGGAAAATTACTCATTTATACAATTGAGCTTGTTCAGCCTTTTTCAGATTCAATTAAAAGTTTAAAAAACAAAATATTCTTTCTTCAGTATTTTCCACTAATCCAGAATTAGAAAGTAAGTGCCATTATGTTTTATCCATCTGGGGAGGGGGTAGAGTGAGGGGAGGAACATGATACATAAATCCTCAGTATTTATTTTGGAGAATAGTCTATTAGGTTAAGTTGCTGTGATTATCTCACACTTACCTCTTCGTATGTTTTTAGTGCACGAGCATAGCTGTGTCTCGGAAATGGTTGGCTTTGGGCAGTTCAGGAGGAGGACTCCATCTCATTCAGAAAGAAGGCTGGAAGCACAGGCTTTTTCTTTCACACAGGGTAAGATCAAGGGCAGTCCTGTCAAATGCCATTCCAAGTCTCATAAATGTGGATTTCTCCAATATAAACAATCATTTGGAATAAAAGAAGATTATAAAACTTGAAATTTACAAAATATTTTTTCCTTTTGTGCTCTAGGAAGGTGCAATTTCTCAGGTTGCCTGTTGTTTACATGATGATGATTATGTTGCTGTGGCTACCAGGTAAGAAACTGTTTTAAAGCTCTGTTCTTTTCCAGATCCATTTTAAATTGATAAGTGTGTTTGTTAGGGTGACCAACCATCCTGGTTTGCCTAGGACTGTCCCAATTTTAGCACGGATACCCCTCGGTACCTAGCAAACCAGGACAGGCAGTTGGTCACCGTCATGTTTGTAGAAAATGCTAATTTGAGGCAACAAAATTTTAAAGGCATTGCAAGAGAAAAGAACAGAGATAGTTTAGAATATTTAATTTCTCCTATTATACTGGTTTAGTAACTGAGGCAAGTAAGTTAATACCTCAACTTTTTACTTCCTCTTTTCTGAAGAACAAAAGTTTGCATATATTTAAATAGTTAATATTGTAATGCAATTAAATTGTACCTTTTATAATTACCAAAAATTTCCTTCTGTGACTCAATTTTTGCAGTCAAGGTCTTGTAATTGTTTGGGAATTAAATCAAGAGCGTCGTGGGAAACCAGAACAAATTTATGTGTCTTCAGAACACAAAGGCCGAAAAGTTACAGCTCTCTGTTGGGATACAGCTATTCTTAGAGTTTTTGTAGGTGATCATGTGGGGAAAGTTTCTGCCATCAAACTCAACACTTCTAAACAAGCAAAGGTGAGAACCAGTCCAGTTCTTTGTGTATGTGGTGTTGTCTTACAGAATTTTTAATTAAAGCATGTGATTTTATCTACTGTATTTCTTGGGGGACTGATTGAGAGCCCAGACTTGGAGACTTTGAGCAGACTTGTTTGTATGTAGTACATATGGTGGCCTGTTTTGGCTTGATACTGTTACAGAATGGCTTCTGTGAGCTAATTTCAATAATTTGTGCATTATCTAAGGCAGTACTCCCTAATTCCACCTGCATGGCTCATTTAAACAACGCATTCTTTGATACAGGGCTATTAAGAAAGAAAAGACATCTGTTTATTAGTTCTGTGAATAAAATGGCAAACATAGAAATGGCACCAAGTCTAGGCTCCTGCTCTTCTGGTCCCTGTGTAGAAGAAACTCATGGGTCTAAGAATATTTTCTCTCAGGATGGAGAGAAACTTATTATGAATGGAGTCTTAAAGGCACCCCCGGTTTGTGTTCTGTTGTGTGGGTCCTCAGGCTTCCTTCCACAATTATTGCTGTAGAGAAAGGTCGAGACTCAGGTTACTCTAACAGAATGCTCTAGTCTGTCATTGAGACACAGCAAACCAGCTTTTCACTGTCACGCTTTTCCAAGGCCATTATGTCAGAAGTGGGGGATTTGTCTCTCACTGGCTTATTTCTGTGTGGGATCCTGGCAGAAAAGAAGAGATCTAACAACTATTGTCAAGAATACTTTTTTTGAGAGATGGGGTCTCTCTCTTTCACCTAATCTTGAGTACAGTGGCCCGATTATAGCTTACTGTAACCTCAAACTACTGGGCTCAAGTGATTTTCCTGCTTTAGCCTCTTAAGTAGCTGGGACTATAGGTGCACACCACCATGCCCAGCTAATTTTTAAATATTTTGTGGAGATGAGGTTTTGCTATGTTGCCCAGGCTGGTCTCGAACTCCTGGCCTCAAGTGATCCTCCTTCCTTGGCCTCCCAAAGTGCTGGGATTACAGGTGTGAGTCACTGTGCTTGGCTCTAAATTACTTCATTTAAATGAACACATCAGAATATTCTTCTTGTTTGGCCATAATGATCCATCAAAGTTATCATTTGATTCGCAATTATTTTTGGTCAAAAATACAGTTGAAACCCTACACATAGTATAGACTTAATTTGTCCTTTTCGGAAAAGGAGAGGTATTATCTACAGGTGAAAAATTCTCTCGTGTATTCTAAAACTTGCTTCATCTTTTTCATTCCAACCTCTATGATTAAATAATCACAAAGAGCCTTCAGAATTCTCTTCTGCAGTTATGTACCAAATGATTTCACAAAACTTTTAAATGAGTGAAATTTTCATATCCTTAAAAACAAATTAAATTTTGGCCTGTTTAAAAATTTTATTGTGTTATCCAAGTTATTTTCATTTAAAAGTAAAGAGGAGGAGATTATATGTTATGATGAAGTAAACTTTATTTCCTTCTCACATCCCTTTTAGGCAGCTGCTGCTTTTGTGATGTTTCCTGTTCAGACAATAACAACAGTTGACTCCTGTGTTGTCCAGTTAGATTATTTGGATGGAAGACTACTTATATCTTCACTTACTCGATCCTTCTTGTGTGACACTGAGAGGTATGTTGACCAACCATCAGTCATCAGAAAGACAGGATTTTAGAACCAGAAGGGACTTAGATGTTATCTAGCCCAAACCCCTCAATCAAGTATACAGACATTAGTAAGGAGCCAGTCGTGTGTTAGAGAGTAGAGGAGACTGAACAGTCCAGTGGGTGACTAAGACAAGTATTCAGTGAACCCCCTAACATGAGGCACGATGTAAGTGCCATGAGAGAAGGCCAAAGGCCTGCTTCAATATGGGATATCAGGAAGGCTTCCTTGATTGAGTTTTGTTGTTGTTTTTGAAATTTGTTTTGTATTTAATAGAATTTTACTAAAAGGTAAAATTGGATGAAGACTAGTTAAGAGCTTTGTGAAGCTAACAAATATTTCACCAAAATCTCAAGGATGGAGCCAAAGGTACAATGAATGGCAAAGAAGTGTATTAGAGGTAGCTGTGGAATACTAGAACAAAATAGGAAACAGCTTGAATTGAATATTGTGTATAACTGTACCAAAGTTCCTCAGCCATTCTCACTGCAAGAAATTTTCACCGCCCCATTATTTTTTTTTTTCCACTGGCCCTGGCCAGCCACCATATTTCTCAGGACCATTCCTTCTTTTAAAAATTTGTTGTGGAGAATTTTGAGCATACACAAGAGAAGGGAGAATTGTATGATGAACTATAGGTACCCACTTCACAGGGGTGTAACTGGAGTTGGATGACAATAACATAGAACCTATTGCAAAAATAACACGTTTAGAAATGCCCACTCTATTACCTAGAATTCAGTTTTCAGGGACATGGATAGTACAGTAACTTAAAAATTTATTTAAGTTGGAAAAGAATATTTTTTTGTTCAACCTATGTTCCCTCCTAACAAATAGCATTTTTAACCATCAGGACACCAGGGAATTCACTACAAACAGCATTTAAAAAAAAAAACAACTGGGACTCCTAGTGACTAGCCACAGTGATAGATATGAATTTGCTTCATATAGATAGTTTAAGGACTAAGATAATGTATACGAAAATATCTAACCTTGTGCCTGTCACATACTTGTTTGAAAATGTAGAAAGTGAGATTAATGACAGTGCAAATGAGAATGAATTGACTGCATTTTTTCACTCAGCAAACATTTACTGTACTCTGGATCCTTAGCATTGTACTAGGCATCATAGAGGATATAAAATAAACAAGCAATATATTTTATTTCCTGAGTAAGGAATATAAGTAAAACTGTAACTTTATGTATTGCTCGTATACATTTCAAAGCACTTTCACATCCATTTTCTTACAGTAAAGCAGATGTTATATTTTATTCATGAAGCAAGTAAGTACAGGATTATTTATTGAATTATCTGAGGTCATCTAGTAAATTCCTGCTAGAGAGCATATTAGATCATTCTCCATTAAAGAGATTGAGTTTATGGAGCATTACAGTGTATTAAGTACTTTCTGTGGGTCAGATGCTGTGCTGTATACTGAGAATTCAACTAAAGAGGAATAGGAAATGGCCTTTGTCCTGAAAAGTCATAATCTACTCTTCAAATAGATAAAATTACCATCTATAATGCAGTAAGTGCTATGGAAGCACCGATAGGAAGCATGCAGTGCAGCATATGAGAGTCAAGGAAGTTTCTCAGAGGAAGAATGATGGAGCTAAGTCATAAAGAATAAGTAATAAGAGTTTTTAGAAGGAGACAACTTCTTCATCATTCTTACTTTCCATTTCCCCAGGCAGTGTGGTAAGCTTTTTAATATATCTCACTCATATAATCCTAAGGGAGCAGAATGTTCCAAGGTACAGAGTTTCAGAAGGATCTGGCATTTTGAGGAAAGATGTTTATGCTAACGGAGTGGCTTGGAGACAGTGTTGGAGAGGTAGATTAGTAGCTTCCACGGAGTAGGCAAAGAATGTTTTACAAAGTGACTTGAAATGCAATCAGCAGGAGTCAAGGGTGTATGAAATGGTTTGTTAGCACTCACTTTTTAGATTTGAAAGGGGCCATCACATTAATTCTGAGCCACTTATTCTGTGGCTAATAACTGAGTACTAACGTGAAATGGTTTGCTTTCTGTCACAGAAATGGTTAATGGAAAATCAGACCCAGAACCCTATTTTGACCTTTCCATTCTATTCTTGTCAGTATATTGCTAGTATGAATGAAGGAGAAGACATTGTGAGTGAGGTTATTACAGCCGTGCTGATTTGTAGTGCCACTGATTTTTACTTTTTTTATAAGTAAACATGCTTTCTTTCTCTTCTGGGTATTAGAGAAAAGTTTTGGAAAATTGGGAACAAGCAAAGAGATGGAGAATATGGAGCTTGTTTTTTTCCTGAAAGATGTTATGGGGGTCAGCAACCTCTGATATACTGTGCTCGCCCTGGCTCCAGGATGTGGGAAGTGAACTTTGATGGGGAAGTTATAAGCACACATCAGTTCAAGAAACTCCTCTCGTTGCCACCTCTCCCTGTGATTAATCTAAGGTAATGATTTGTATGACTGGTTGGGATTTCTTGGGGAACCCATATGGAAGGACTGGGTTAAAATCTCTGCTAGTCTATATGCGTTAAACATTTTATTATGCTTTTTAAGAGTGAAGTTGAATTTTTATTAAAAGATTCAGAGAAACCAAAAAGTCTTTAATCAGTTATCTTTCCTATGATTAGAGTGAGTTGAATAAGGGCAGATGCAATTAGGCTCTTGAGTTTGTTTTGGAGACAAAAGTTTTCCAATATTGGGAGAAGTATACTTCTGTGTTGTAATTAAGACCTTACCAGATACGTTTACTTTCTAGATCAGAACCTCAGTATGATCATACAGTTGGAGCCTCCCAGTCTTTGTCTTTCCCCAAACTCTTGCATCTTAGGTAAGTTTCTCCCTTTGATCCTTTTGGAAAAAAAAAAAACAAGACTTACCTTTTTCTCTTTGTTTCTTGTTCGGAGGCAGTTAGCTTTTTAAGGTTGTTTTTACACTAAATTATTTTTGAAAAGTTAGGAAATAATTATGTTAAATGAAATGTTCTGTATATGAGAGAAATGGAAAGATCCCAGAAATACCTTCCCTTTCAAAACCAATTAGAGAATTTGTACTTGTTGGGGAACTGCTGACAATTAGGGATAAGAGCTATAGGTGCTTGTTCTCTCATAACCTTCCCTACCTGGTGGGATGTTACGACGAAAGCAAGTCCCAGACTGAAATCTGCCACACAGATGTATGTTTATTAGCTATTAGGCACAAAAATATTTGTAGAACTTGTTCTTTGTAAGCTTGGCGAAATTTCAGCTCTCTGCTGTTTAGGTACTCTGACAAGTACCTTTCATAAAAGATCTGCTCAAGTCAGATTCAGCCATATTCTTTCCTTTTTTTTTTTTCTTGAGATAGAGTCTTGCTCTGTTGCCCAGGCTAGATTGCCATAGCGTCAGCCTAGCTCACAGCAACCTCAAACTCCTGGGCATAAGGGATCCTCCTGTCTCAGCCTCCTGAGTAGCTGGGGCTATAGGCACTCACCACCACACCTGGCTAATCTTTCTATTTTTAGTAGAGACAGGGTCTTCTTCTTGCTCAGGCTGGTCTCTTTTAACTCCTGACCTCAAGGGATCCTCCTGCCTGGGCCTCCCAGAGTGCTGGGATTACAGGTGTGAGCCACCATGCCCAGCCAGGTTCAGTCATATTCTAATGTCAGAGTTCAACTAGCCTTGTAGTTGGATTACGTGCAAAATCTACTAATAGAGTGTCATTCTAAAGATTATCAACTGCTGGGCCTGCCAGTTCTTGTCTCTTGTTCTGCAAAGGTTGGGGTACCAATGTATGATTTCCAGTCAGTCTATGTGTCTTAAACTCTACCTATTTCATCAGTGAAGAATTATTTCTAATATCCCTTAGGCTAATTAATAAGGTCTCTAATACAGATTCAGAAAGTGTTATTTAGAGGTTATTATAGGGTGCACTGGTGTATGGACTCCTGATTGGGTTCTTTTAAAGTCTAACCATTCTTAGAATGTATTTTTTTAAAAAACAGTTGAAATGTTAACTAATTGCCTCTAAGGGTAAGGATAAAAACTAACTTATGTGTATGTTACACTACTTACACTGAAGTATTTAAAAGTGAAATACAGACTTTATAACACTTTAATAAACCTATAATTCATCCTGAAAGTTACTAGAGAAAGACAGCTATTTATTTGCCCATCATTAGATAAAACATATTAAAAACTCTTCCTCCTTTACCACTCTTCCTTTATGGCACTTATTACAGTTTATAATTACATATTTGTACGGTATTTATACCTGTCTTACTCCTCAACAGTGAGTTCTGTGAGGGTTTTGTGTTTGCTTTGTTCACACTGTTGTAGTCTCAGTGCTTGGCCTAGTGCCTGGCATATGATAGATACTTGGGTGTTTTTTTTGTAAAGACAGGATCTTGCTCTGTTGCCCAGGCTGGAGTGCAGTGGTATGATCATAGTTCACTGTAACCTCGAACTCCTGAGCTCAAGCATTTCTCCCACCCCAGCCTCCTGACTGGTTGTGACTACAGGTGCACGCCACCATGGCCGGCTAATTTTTTTAACTTTTATTTTTGTAGAGACAGGGTCTTGCTATGTTGCCCAGGCTGGTCTTGAACTCCTGGCCTCAAGCAATCCTCCTGCCTTGGCATCCCAAAGTACTAGGATTACAGGAATGAGCCACCACACCCAGCCACCTGATAGACACTTCATAAATATTTGTTGACCGTGGTGTGATGTGTCCGGGATGGGGAAGTCTCTCACCTAAGAGTATGTTTTCTGATAGCTAGGCCACAGTATGCTTGGTTCTCTGGAACCATAGTTATTCCTTTGAGTGTAGCTATTTAAAGCTTCTGTTACAGCGCCTGCCATGGTAAACAAAGCCTTTCGTGATTTGGCTCTGCCTACTCCTCAGCTTAAGCAATAATTAATGCCACTTTGAAACCTTTGCTGACTCCTCCAGCAAGCTTAGATTAGACACTTGTTCCCGTATACTGTTGTAAAACCGTATTCATTCCTCCATTATTACTACTCTCTTATATAATATTATGAATATTGGCTGGGAGCAGTAGCTCATGCTTGTAATCCCAGCACTTTGGGAGGAGAGGCGGGAGGATTGCTTGAGGCCAGGAGTTAAAGACCAGCCTAGGCAACATATTGAGACCTCATATCTACAAAAAATTAAAAAATTAGCTGGGCATGATGACACACACCTGTGGTCCTAGCTAATTGAGAGGCTGAGGTGGGAGGATTGCTTGAGTTTAGGAATTTGAGGCTGCAGTGAGCTGTGATCATGCCACTGCATTCCAGCTTGCACGATGGAGTCAGACCCTATCTCTACAAAAAAAAAAAAAAATGAGTTATGACAGCAGTAGATGATTAAGTGCCATATGAGCAGGGTTGACAAGGAATAGGTTGAGTGTGGAAGGAGAAGCAATTGCTATGGGCAGTAGGGGGAGGATTTCAGAGGGGAGTAGAACTGCTGATCCTTGCAAGGTGGTTAGAATGAGAACGTTGTTAAGTTGAAGAATGTTTTGACCAGGGGTAAGAAGAGGATTACCAGTGGTATATAAGAAATAGTAGCAGCCTTGAGAGAGTAAACTACATATATATGTAAATGAGTATAGAAAGAGATGAGCAGAGATAGAGAGTACCAGAGGACTGGAGAGAAAGGTAGAGAACCAAGAAAGTACAGTGTCCTGGAGTCCAGGGAGGTGAGGTTCAAGAAGGAAGGAGCAGTCAGTAGGGTTGGCTTCTGCTTGGGGTCAAGAAAATGGGAAATGTGAAGGGTTTTTGAGTTTGGCAGTTAGGGAATGTATGGCTTTTTGAGAATTCAGTTAAGTGGAATCATCAGGATTCCAGACAGATAGTGGGTGGGTTAGTAAAGATAAATAAAGGAGAAAGATTCTTTGAGGTATACAGAAAAAAAGCCCAATTTTAGAGCTAGAGTATCATTGGAATAAATTCTGACTCTCTTACATTCATGCTGAATGGCCTTGGGCATATTATTTCATCTCTCTGAGCCTTAGTTTTCTTTTTTATAAAATAAGGATAACATACCTACTTTGATGGGCAACTACAGAGTTAGATAATATATAGAGAGAACTTATTAAAGCTCCTGACACATAGTTGACCAGGTATTCTCAACCTTTTGTCGCCCACACACAACTAATGATGTCGAAATACTACTGTTCTTAAAAGTGGCTCATTAGAGCAGTGATTGGCAGTACGACGTTAGTCTTTGTTCTAAGTGTGCACCTGTCTTATCAAGTATGGGGAATTTAACTGTTTTTGCAAACATTAGGTAAGTCATCCCTAAGCTTTTCTTTTTTCCAGATACCAGCATTTTCTTTTTCTAGAAGATATTTAGTGTATGTGTCTGAATTTTCCCAATTTGGCTTCATTTTTTGCTATTTTTTTAGAAGGCTGTTGTTACAGACAGAAAAGTATTAGGATTTGATTAGCTGGATCACTATTGTGTTTTCTTTGTACAGTCCAATTTTACCTTGATAGCTAATGGGAGAATTCCAGGAATTATATCATAAACGTCTGTGTCTTAACAAACTCAAATTCTCTTGACTTCTTCCACTTTCTCTTGCAGTGAGCATTGTGTGCTGACTTGGACAGAAAAAGGAATTTATATTTTCATTCCTCAGAATGTTCAAGTTCTTCTTTGGAGTGAGGTCAAAGGTAATTAAATTTTTCTTCCTTATATAATTTTTAATCTTATTATTGTGAAAGATTTAGTTATTGTAGGAGGATTCTCTTGCAATGTAAGAAGCTGAAAAATGGAGTGGGGTAACATTTCTTTTAAAGATTGATCGTAGATGTTTCCCATTGTAGGGTATTTCCCAAACATACATTTGTAAATTTGTATTCAGCTATTTATTTTTTTCATGGGTAATTTTATTTATTATTTATTATTTATTTTTAATTGACATATAATTATACATATTTATTGGTACATAGTGATGTTTTGGTACATTGTATAGTGATCAGATCAGGGTAATTAGCATATCATCTCAAATATTTATCATTTCTTTGTGTTGGGAACATTCAATATCCTCTCTTCTAGCTATTTGAAAATATACGTTCAATGCACACTATGTGGGGGATGGGCACACGTATAACTTTGATTCAGATGATACAAAGCCAATTTATGTAACCAAAGCGTTTGTACCCCCATAATATTCTGAAATTAAAAAAAAAGAAAATATATGTTTTTATTAACTATAGTCATTCTACAATGCTATAGAACACTAGAACTTATTCCTCCTATCCAGCTGTAATTTTATAACCTTTTACAAATCTCTCCCTATCTCCCCTTTTCCCCCACCCTCCCCAGCCTCTAGTAACCTCTGTTCTACTTTTTACTTCTATGAAATCAACATTTTTTAGCTTCTGCATATGAGTGAGAACACGTGGTGTTTAACTTTTTGTTCTTGGCTTGTTTCACTTAACATAATGTCCTCCAGTTTTCATGAGTAACTTTAAATACAATTTTCATTTATTTTTAAATATTAGTAAGTACTGCTAAGCAACAAATGGGTTCATTTTTCCCCTCTATGTGCCCTGAACCTTTATACCTGCTAGAAGTCTTGCTGTGACTCCCATTTTGTATCTTTATAGTTTGGGGTTCAAAAAATCCTTGTAGAAACAATAGCCATTGTGTGCTACTGAGACAGAGAAAATCAATCTCTGTATTCTTTTGGTTAAAGCCAGAAACTGGGGAAATCTAGCGTTTTACTATTGATGCTCAGTAGAGAGTATATGTTGACTTTTTGAGTCTTTTTCTACTTTGTAAAAACCAAAAAAAGAGAAAGAAATCATTATTTACTGGTACGATCTGCGTTGATTTTTTGTAGATTAAATTCCTTAAGGATATCCCTTGAAAACTAATTTTTTAAGTCCTTTCAAGAAATTCTGCTAACACAGATATTTTCTCATGAACTGTTTATTGATTTACATACTGTGTTAAAATCCATTCATTGAGCACCAGGTTTTAACTTGCAGGATTGTTACAGTCTGGTCTCTAATGTAGATTATCCTCTTTTATTAAAATCCCAGTTTTTTTCACAGAAAATAGCATTTTAAACAGGATTTTATCAGAGAGATGTATTTCTTTCTCCACATCTTTTATTCTTGATCTTTTTAGAATATGATTTTTTCATTGAAATGTGAGCATTATATAAAAATAAAGATGAAATTCAATCAAGCCAAACCCTACATAGGAAGTGAATTGATTAGAATAATTTCAGCCTTTGCAAAAATGTAAAAAGAGGTATTTGGTTTACATCTTCTGTGTTCACTGCTGTGGTTTTTGTAGAGATTCAGGATGTGGCTATCTACAAGAATGAGCTGTTCTGTTTGCACCTGAATGGGAAAGTGTCACATCTCTCACTGTTATCTGTGGAGCGCTGTGTGGAACGCCTGCTAAGGAGAGGCCTGTGGAACCTGGCTGCTCGCACATGCTGTCTTTTCCAAAATTCTGTCATTGCCAGCAGAGTGAGTCAGAGCTTACATAGATGTGTTTATCAAGGGTTAGTAAAACAATGCTAGTTTATAGGATTGTGTTATAAAATTGCTTGTCTTTGTTAGGCCTTTTTATATGACCTACAGATACAGCAATAAATGCCCAGAGAAAGCATGATAGATATGTCTAGGGGGTATGGAGGGTAAGCAAGAAGGTACATTTTCCATTTTTTAAAAAAAATAATGAATTTATCCCACAAATTTACTTGAATTTCAGAACTTGCTTTTAAGGGGGATGATTATGTGTATGGTAATTCTTAATTAAATTCTTTATTCCTAAGATAGTTCTCATTAAGTCTTTCACTAGCTTCTAAGCCTTCTTAATTAAAGCACCTTTGAAGTTTTATGTTCTATATTAGACCTCTTTCAATATATTGGCCATTTGAATATAGATTTAGTTACAAACAATAAGCTATTCCGTTGGGTTTTTACTTATCCTTTTATCAGGCAAGAAAAACTTTGACTATAGAGAAATTGGAGCATCTGAAATCTCAGCTAGACCATGCAACCTGTAGTGACCTAATTTCTCAACTAGAGGAATTGATCTTAAAATTTGAACCTTTGGATTCAGCTTGTAGCAGTAGAAGAAGCTCCATTTCATCACATGTAAGTATTCTCACTTTTTTTTTTTTTTTTTTTGAGACAGAGTCTCACTGTGTTGCCCGGGCTAGAGTGCCGTGGCATCATCCTAGCTCACAGCAACCTCAAACTCCTGGGCTCAGGTGATCCTCCTGCCTCAGCCTCCTGAGTAGCTGGGACTACAGGCATGCGCCACCATGCCCAGCTAATTTTTTCTATATATTTTTAGTTGTCCAATTAATTTCTTCCTAATTTTAGTAGAGACAGGGTCTCGCTCTTGCTCAGGCTGATTTCGAACTCCTGAGCTCAAACAATCTGCCCGCCTCGGCCTCGCAGAGAGCTACAATTACAGGCGTGAGCCACTGTGCCCGGCCAGGTATTCTCACTTTTAAAAGGGTTTTGTTGTAGAATAAGATTTCTCTACTTTAGGTTGTACTCATTTACGTCTAGAATCCCAACATTTGCCCTTTCCCTGTAGACTTTTTTTGGTAGGGGGTGGATTTTTTTCTTTCAGCAATTGGACAGCCATATGAAGCCTCCATTTAGGTGTGTGTTGGAGCCACATTTGTTTTGTCATTGTTTATTATTTTCTGTGCCCAGATGTACCTCAATAGCCTCCAGCACAAGTTGTGTTGCTCCTAATGCATGATTTCAGATGCTTCACCCTAATTTGAGTCTGAGTGCAGCTCAGGATTGTCTCATTTAATCCCCATTCTCACTGCCATGCTTTTGAAGACAAACTAGAGAAATATGGCAACTGATGTCACTAGCACAAGCGAGTGACCCAGCTGCCAGGCGCTCACCAGTTTGTTCTAATAAGCCATAGCTGTTGTTATTAACTTTGTACTTTAGTGTTGACATTTCTCTGGAAAAGTCATATTGTGTTATAAAGGAAATTTTCACTCTGATTTTTTTGGAATTCTTCTCATTTTAGGAAAGTTTCAGCATCTTGGACTCTGGTATTTATCGTATCATTAGTAGTAGAAGAGGCAGTCAGTCAGACGAAGACTCTTGCTCCCTTCACAGCCAAACCCTCTCAGAAGATGAGAGACTTAAAGAATTCACCTCACATCAGGAAGAAGAGCCACCAGATCAGTGTTGTGGTTCACATGGAAGTGAAGGTGGTAAACATGTCTGTTGTTGCTTGCTGATGTGAAGCTGTTATTTTCTGAGTCCTCCTTATGAGGATTATCTTGTGCATAGAGTTTCTATAAGGTGTTAATAATTTTTAGCATGTTGATAGACTTTCTATCCGGGCCTGTAGATCTGCTCACTACTAGAAGAGTGAGTTTTTATTTAGTTTTCTTTCCCTTGTGTTTGGGCTAATGCTGGTAAAGATCCTGATTTTGATCATGCATCAAAATACTGGAAAGATTAAGAAAGATGGTCATTAACCAAAAGAGTAGGAAGATTTTATCCTGACTAACCAAATTATTTTCCATCAGGAATGAAAAGTTACTGCGGTTTTGAGGGTCAGTGCCTTCCCTTTTCCGTGTACGAGTATTCCTGTGACTGAACTGTTGAGAAGAGATTAATAGAGACTCTAAACTTCCTTTTTGACTTATGGGGATTCAGGGTTAGTAGGTAAATGAATGTACCTGCCTGAGTGTTTTATGTGGACCATCCTGTGCATCTTGTAAACCTGTGTTCTCCCCATTTGTATCTGGGTCAGTTGTGATTTTGGTATTGAATCCTTCATTTCTTTTGGTTTATGCATTTCAGAATTTCCTTAAAGATTAAAAACCATCCCATGTGATCAAATTTTATTTCTTTTTCCCCTGATTCTCCTCATTAGACAATGTTTCTCATGTTCCAGTGGTGCTTGAGACAGATAAGAATGAAACTTTTCTCCCCTTCGGCATTCCCTTATCATTTCGTTCTCCGTCTCCCCTGGTGTCTCTTCAGGCTGTCAAAGAAAGGTAAACCAATTAGTCCTGTCATTTAATTCCATTTCTGATTTTGCTTCAGTTATCACGTTAGGTACTTCGTGCTGAGAATGGAAAGACATTTTAAATGAGAAAAAGAGTCTCTAAGTTATTAATGTTTCTCACATAACCTGTCATATGAAGCTGTTAACTTCTCATTTCAGCCTTAGGGAATTTAGTTTCCCCCTTTGTTTTAGTAGCTAGGTATTTGAGTTGATACAGATGTGGGTGCCCCACCCTGACAGAGCAAAAATTAAAAAATTTGTTTTTCCCTCAACCCTAATCAGAATAGTTTCCATGTATCATTAGTCATTTCTTGATCCTTTCTCAGTTTGGGCTCAGAGCTGGAATGTTTTCATAAATCTTTCTAGCTAATCCATGGGACCAGGGTTGGCATTAGAGTTTGAGAGGGAAGATTTTGTACAGCTACTTAACTGCTTATCTGAATCTTACTAGATACAAATTTTGCTTGTTAAGAAGGGTATATTATGATCAGTTTGCAGCTGAGTTTCATGAAGAGATTCTTTGTTATTCTCTGACCAGGATGGAGCTGATGATCACATGACTGACTTTGTCTAAGTGGACGGAAATAGACATAACTAGAGTTAAATAAAGACCTTTTCTTTACTACTGAATCATGGTTTCTTGGGGCAGTTTAATAACTGAAATGAATTATTGTATTGTAAGTTTTACATGGGCCTTCTGTGAAATCTATAGTTGATTAGAGAAGTTGCTATAAACAATCTTTCTTTTTATTAAGTCCAAGTTGCCCTCCTAGGACTAATAGGAACATAGAAAACTCAGGGACTAAATTTTTCATTCTTGGCAGTAATAAGATTTTTTTCATGTAGTTTTTTTTGTATGTGACCTCCAGTGTTTCTAGCTTTGTGCGTAAAACTACTGAGAAGATTGGCACCCTTCACACAAGCCCTGATCTGAAAGTGAGACCGGAAGCCAGGGGGGATGAGCAATCAAGTGAAGAGGATGTGAGTTCAGTTGCCTGCCCAAAGGAGGAAGACATCGAGTAAGCCCTTATGTATGAATCTGTGTAAATTCTAGGGGTGCCAGCTATCAGTTTGAAAAATATAGATAGACTGTGTCCTGTTGGAGAAGGTACACGTGTGACCCTGTGCATTGAAGGTTGTTTGTTTAGCTCATAAAAACTGTGAATTCCACAAAGTGTTGAAAAGTTACATCAACTTGTAGCAAATCTATTGAGAGATTTAATTTCGTACTTTTCCATCTTTCCCCTGCACTACTCCCTTCCCTCCCCTATAATCTTTTCAATCTTCTGAGATGTCAGAGAGATATTAGATTGAGAGTGGGATGACCAAGGATCTAGGCTTTGTCCTGGCTCTGCTTCTGATTAGCATGTGACCTTGGGTAAGTCACGAATGCTCTCTGGCCTGTAAGATCCAGGGTGTGCTGTTGCTTGATGAGTTAATAAAGGGAATATTAGATGAAGACAATGAAAAAGAAAAAAGAGACTCATAGACAATGAAGAAACCATTGATTAAACAGGTGGCATTGAAGTCATGTCAGTACCTTCCTATGATATGCTGGTGGTGTAGTCTTTATGCAGTAGAGTTGTAGTAGAGCCCTGGGACTAGCATAGTGCAAAGTATCTCATTTGTCTAGTTTCTGCCTTATCTTATAGTTCAGGGGATCTGGGCATTAAAGGCAAGCAGCACTCATCCAGGAATTGAGAGTGGAAGACCCATGGGCCCAGCGTATCTGGGCAGTCAGATGAGATAAAAGGTGTCTAATCTTCAGAATAACTAAGTGAATCCATATATTTATATTTTAAAAAAAAGTACAGGTTTTTTTGACATGGCATTTCAGGCAGCTCTCAGCCTGACCTTAGCTACCTTTCTAGCCTCATTTCCAAGCACATCCTCCTAAGTGCTCTAAATTCCAGTCCTGTCCGAGAACTGGGTGTGTGCTCTAATACCTCACTACCTTTCTTCTTGCTGTGTTTTCCACTTAGAATACTTTTCCACCGTTTTTCATAACACAAATACCACCTCCTCAGGAATGCTTCCCTTGATTTCCTTGTCAGAATAATTATTTCTTCTCTGCTTTCATATCACAATGTGCTTTAAAATGCTGGTCTTTTAGTATTCAGTTTATTCTTTTTATGTTATAGTTAGCTGTTTGCGTGCCCTTCTTTCTCATTAGAGCTTATTCTGATTTGAGCTTACTCACGTTGAGGCCACGTACCACTTTTTATACACTGTTCGTCTCATGTAACATGAAGTACAATACTTGCCACTTAGTAAGCACTTAAAAATATTTGTCTAAAAAAGCTCTGATCCTCTCTAATTCTTGTGAATATTATTATGTTGTGTGCTTTTCTAGGGAGAAAAAAGAGATAACTAGTCAACCTCCAGAAGAAGACATACTCCAGGAACTTAAAGTAGCAACAACAGAAGCAATGTGAGTATGAATGAGAAAGTTTTAGAGGGAATGGAAATGACTTTCTGAGATCATCAGTAATGGTGGAGAGATGGTCTGGGGCAGAGGAAGCTTCATTTGGAATTCAGATTCAAGAATTAGTAAAATACTACAAAGTTAATATTTTCTGTTCTGTCATCTTGCTGAGATAAAGAGTTGAAAGGTAACATTTATTCCAGATGAGTATATTGTATCAATTAGGTTTATTTAGCATGAATTAATTTGTTTAAAAAAATACATGAAACATTAATTTTATACTTATCTGTCTTCTATAGGACCAAGTTACAGGACCCCCTGATTTTATTTGAACCCGAGTCTCTGAGAATGGTTTTACAGGAGTGGCTTTCACAGTTAGAACAGACATTTGTCATGAAGGACTTTTCAGGCATTTCAGATACTGGCAACTCATCCGTGAAATCGAACCAGGATGTGCTATTGCTTAGTGAGTCAAAAAAGGGAATATTAGATGAAGATAATGAAAAAGAAAAAAGGAACTCTTTAGAGGGTGAAGAAACTATTGATCAAACAGCATGTGACTCTCTAAGTAATTCCAGGGAGCCCTTGGATGACGTTTTTCAAGTGTGTTCTCCGTGCACCATAGCAAAGGGTCTTCAGAATGACCTGGCTGAATTGACAGCATTGTGTTTGGAATTGAATGTATTGAATTCTGAGATCAAAAGCACAAGTAGACATGTGGACTATACTTTGCAACAGTGCTCTCCTGAAATTCCGGCTTGTCAGTTCCTGAAAAAGTACTTTTTTCTCCTGGACTTGAAAAGAGCAAAGGAGAGTATCAAGCTTAGTTACCCTAACAGCCCTTCTGTTTGGGATACTTTTATTGAAGGATTGAAAGGTAATAATCAGACTGCCTTATCAAAGATAGAAATTGGTCTCCAGATAAAGGGACAGTTAAAAGGAAAAAAAAATAGAAATTGTTGTAGAGGGTAGTAGCATTTTGGGATTTTGGGGCTTAAAGAAAAGATTTAAGTAGAAAATCACCTCTGTTCTGGTCAGTTCTCCATCCTATTTTCCACTCATTTAAATTTTTTGTAATTCTTCAAACATTGGTTTAATTTATAACCGTATTATAAGAAATTAGTTTTATTTCTCCCACAGTCACATTCAGAAAACAATATAGCAATGTTGGAGAAGTTAGTGTTAAAAAGTGAAATGTTTGTAAATGCAGATATATAAAAATAAGAAAATCCCTCATGTAACTTACTGATATAGAAATAATATACTGTATACTATATATTGAGTACTTACTGTGTACAGGATATTATGGTAAACACTTCAGCATCATCTCATTTCATCCTTACAACAATCTTTAGGTGTTGTCAGTCCATTTTATAGAGGAGGAAATGAGGCACAGAGAGATAATAGTTGAGTAGGCTAAACTGCTGTGATAAAGATCTCATGATGTAATAACTCAGACATAATAGAAGTTTATTGTTCATATAACAGTCTAGGACAGGTGTTCAGGTCAATGGACAGCTCTCTTCTATGTAGAAATCCAGCATTCCAAGTTCCTTCTATTATTTTAAGCTCCAACACCCATTAGGGCTTGAGGTTGAGGTTGGGTTGCTGTGTCCAGAGGAAGGCATGTGGAACATGCTGTTCTATAGGCCTGGCCTGGTAGTGACTTACATCTCTTCTGTTTACCTTCTGTTGGTGAGAATTCTATCATATGGCCCTAACTAACTGCACAGTATATTGGGAAATGTAGTCTATCTAGCTGTTCAGGACGAAGAGAATGAATATGAGTGGAGCTTGCATGTCTGCCTCAGAGACTTTGGTGCACAGCCAGCAGTGTCTACCTCAGATTTTACTGAAGGTTGCACTATTTGTCATCCTGATACAGAAACCAACTCTCACACCCTAAAGACCTTGCACTGCCCTTTCCACATTATGTTCTCACATTTTGAAGAGATGCATCTTTCTAATTCAGAATTCTGCTTGAATAACAGATGCCATGTTTCTAATAATTGGTTTAGACTTTAAGCAAACTTCTCATTCATTACGAAAAGTGAGTAACCACAGAGAGATACATTTTTTTTTTTTTTTTTTTTTTTTTTAGGAACGAGATACATTCTTTTATTGCTGTTATCATCATGATATAGAAAGAAAACCTCCACATAGTTTCAAAAAAGCTCTACTAGGCCAACTGTAGGAAATATCTAATATTTAAAAAAT
>NW_012150174.1:1838459-1851364 GCF_000956105.1 Propithecus coquereli
TGAATTTAATTAATTTAATTCTAAAAGGTGGAACGGGTTACTAGTTCTAGAAAAAATTGAACAATTTGGCATTGATGGTAGATCTTTATAGCTTGTGATATATGTATATATATATAGTGATGGTAGATATATGTATATAGCCCCAGATACTCATTATTTTAAGGGTAATAGTCACCGATATATTAGTTATTTGTTCCTTTGTCTTGTTTAAAATTTCAATATGCTTTACCTCCCTCCCAATTTGATTTTAAGGTTCTTAAAAGTAGAGACTGCACCTTTTTCTTTTATTTGTTTTTCTTATAATGCTTAACAATGTTGGGCCTTGTACATAGTAGATGCACATAGTAGGTTTGTGACTAATAATTGATGAGTGAGTATGTTCATGAATTGAATATTTACAGCTAAGAGATGAAGGGAGGGATATGCTTTGTATTTCAGAGATGGCAAGTTCCAATCCTACATATATGGAGATGGAAGAAGGAGATCTACCAACAAGATTAAAGTTATTAGATGACTCGGTTCCTTTTGATAGTCCTTTGTTGATTGCTTATGCTACCCGGTAGGTTGTCTTATATGCTGTTTATATGAACTAAAGCACATGCATTTTTTTATGTCATTGTCTCTAAAGTTTTACTCATTTGCATTCAGGAAGCCTCTTGTTAGTATATTTATTTTAATTTCTAATAAGTACTTAATGTAACCAAGTTATATTATCTCCCTGATGTTGGAGACTAAAGTGTTTTGTTTTTAAATGCAGGTTGTACGAGAAGTTTGGGGAATCTGCCCTTCGATCCTTAATAAGGTTTTATCCATACATTTTGCCATCAGATATCATGCAACTTTGTCGTCATCATCCTGCTCAGTTTTTGGCCTATTTAGACAGTCTGGTGAAATCAAGGCCTGAAGATCAGCGGTGAGGAGAGCATATTTTCAGACTTTACTTTCTTTTCATAGGGCATTGTTTCTCTTTTATAAGCAAGTGTAACATTTGTACTGTTAACTAACACGGAGTTGAGGCACCTACTATGGAAGATGAGGGTTTTGGCAGTCTTCTACCATTCTGCCACACTTCAGAGCACACGTCACAAATGTGCACTTACCGCACTTCTTCCCTCCCAACCCTCAACCCAAGGGATTCTCAGATCGTCAGTGTAAAATTAAACTCTTGATTCAAGGCCTAGGCTAAGACAGATATAAGCTTCTTGTCTCTGTTGGTGAGTAGATTCACTGCCACCTTTTTACTGATAATATCCCAGCCTTTTGTGCTTTTTGTGAGTGGATCTCAGTTCCAGCTTTTCTCTTTTTTGGTTGATGCCTCATTTCCTATCTCTCCATGGCTGTAAACAACTGTGCCCCTCAGTTATTAGACTGGCAACTTCCTCTTTTCTTTCTTCCTCTGATTGGTTCACATTTCCAAAATGGTTTTGTCTTTTTTTTTTTTTTGTCCTTTTCCGTATTGTCTTGGGGCTCAGTTATTCATTTAGAAGACTATTAAAATTTCACCAGCATTTCTAGACATTTTGTAGCAGAAGAGTTTTCAAGTTATTTCATCTACTATATTGATCTCTTAATCAAATTTTCTTCACACTCCCACATTTTATGTTCCTTTTCTCACCATGAAGATTGGTGATTTTTCTCCCCCACTTTCTCTTAGGTCATCTTTCCTTGAGTCCCTTCTACAACCAGAGTCTTTAAGATTGGATTGGCTACTTTTGGCAGTGTCCCATGATGTTCCACCAAGCACAAGTGCTATGGATGATGAAGGTTACCCCAGGTATGGAAGGAATCTTCTGTTAAAGGATTAAGTTCTCACATGCCTTTGGAACTGATTTATTCACATGTAGCACTCTGGGCCCACTTTAGGAGCAGCTATGGAAGAGGCTGACCCAAGTTGTGGTAGTAATGAGATTAAATGTACTTCTTAGTGGTTCTGAACATTTTTTGAGTCAGAGACCCTGTAAGAATCTGATGGTTCCTTTCAGAAAAATGTACATTTGTGCAAAATTTTGCACATGACTTCAGAGAATTAAACTGATCCCCTGTAGCTCTTTCATGGATCCACATTAAGAGCCGTTAATGATTAAACCTGTCTTAGAGGAAGAAAATTGTGTTTGTGTGTGTGTCTGTCTTCCTGAAAATTTGTCAAGGGATTTCAGACATAATCTGATTTAGGATGTTTTTTTGAAAATAAATTTCACAAAAAAGTACACACTGATACTTGTGTCAGAAATATTCCTTGTGTTTTCCTTCAGGAGAAGCTTTTTAAAAGCCCCCAAAATGCCTATCTTATATGTCTAGGCAAAAAGTCTGGAAAGATACGCAATGGCTATCTGTGAGTGATGGAATTATGGGCTTCTTTCTTTCTTTTGCTTTTGATTACCTAAAATACCTAATTTTTAAAAATGAACAGTTTGTAGGAAAAGTAGCTATTTTTAAATTTCTTTTCTTTTTTTTGAGACAGAGTCTCACTCTGTCGCCTGGGCTAGAGTGCCATGGCGTCAGCCTAGCTCACAGCAACCTCAAAGTCCTGGGCTGAAGCAATTCTCCTGCCTCATCCTCCCATGTAGCTGGGATTACAAGCGCATGCCACCACGCCTGACTAATTTTTCTATTTTTAGTGGAGACGGGGTGTCGCTCTTGCTCAGGCTGGTCTTGAACTCCTGACCTCAAGCAATCCTCTCGCCTTGGCCTCCCAGAGTGCTAGGATTATAGGTGTGAGCCGCTGTGCCTGGCCTATTTTTAATTTTCAAAAGCCAAATAGAAATGTTTAAAAAATATAATAATAACAGAAAGTAATCAAACTCTGTTCTTACTTTTAGATGACTGATAAACACTTTCTAGAGTTTATTTCCTATCCAACTTACTGATTTTTTTTTTTTTTAAAGAAACAGAGTCTTACTCTGTTGCCTAGGCTGGAGTGCAGTATTACGATCCACTGCAATCTCAAACTCCTGGGCTCAATCAGTCCTCCTGCCTCAGCCTCCCAAGTAGCTGGAACTACAGGCATGCATCACCACACCTGGCTAATTTTTAATTTTTTTGTAAAGATGGAGGTCTTGCCATGTTGCCCAGGCTGGTCTCAAACTCCTGGCCTCAAGCAGTCCTCCCACTTTGGCCTCCCAAAGTGCTAGGATTACAGGGTGAGCCACCTCACCTGGCCTACTGATATTCTTTCATTTCACAGGCCTCATTCACATTTGCTCTCCTGGGGTTACAGTCAGCTGATCCTTCATCTAATTAAACTTCCTGCAGATTTTACAACCAAAGAAAAAATGACTGACATCTGTAGGTCTTGTGGGTAAGTGAAGGTTTTCTTAGAAGCTGAGGTTAAGATTAGAATCATTTCAGTTAATAACCTTACAGTTAAGAGCCTGAACTAATTAATATGCATTATCATTTGGGAATTCTCTTTGCTATGTAAAAGTAAACATAACATCTTTTTGTTTTAAGTGATAGTAAACTAAACATCTTTTTCCTTTTATATTTTGTGCATATTTCCTTGCTGATTCCTCTCCAATTCCCCTGCTAGGTTGCTAGCCCCAATTTCCAGGCATGTAGTATTTAAGCAGGCACCAGATTGTGTAATACTAGTTGTAATTGATACAGGATTTCCAAGAAGGGAACAATCAGAATGGGTTCAATAGAATCCCTGGTGATGGACTCAGAGAGGACGTGAGACTTTGGAGGTAAACCCTGAAACCTGGGTACGATTTGTATTTGTAAAGGAGCCAGGAAGAGGGTAGGTTAGGTAAGAGAAACAGTAAGAGCAAGGGCATGAAAAACTGACATTGCTTATTATCCACATCACACATTAGTCAGTCAGTTATTGCCTGGTGACATTGTCTTATGGCTCTACCTGGATTATAATCTTTTGGAGATAGTGACCTGTGTCTTTCTTTTCTAATTCATAGTGTCTAATTCATATGGTGGTAGGTACTTAATACATATTTGTTCATTGATAGTGAGGGATGAGACTGGCCAAGTGGTAGGTGACAAGATCATGTAGGTCCTTGGAATCTGTTCAAAGAATTTAGTTATCAAGACTCTTTTAGACTTTTTGCTGTAAAAATTACATAATGAAAGTGGAGCTTTCTGGATATCATTTCTGGTGTCACACATGAGAAGGACTGGAGACAGGAAGACCTGCTAGGAAGCTGTTGTAGTCATTGACATATGAAGGGATTAGTGATTAGCAGGGCAGCAAAAGAAGCACATCCAAGGGACATTTCAAAGGAAAATGCAGTGGGACTTCTTGATTCTAGATATAGGAAATGAAGCAGGGGAAAGAGTCAAAGAACTTCCAAGGTTTACATACTGGGAAGAGAAACATGCTAACTTTATATTGAATCTTAAAGTTTATAAAGTGTGTAAAGCTTAAATGTCTCATAATTGGTGTTTGGCCTCAAATGTCAATATTTATTGCTAGCTTTTTTTTGAGACAGAGTCTTGCTCTGGCACCCTGACTGGAGTGCAGTGGTGTCATCATAGCTCACTGTGACCTCAAACTCCTGGGCTTAAGTGATCCTCTTGCCTTGACCTCCCAGAATGCTATGATTACAGGCATGAGCCACCATGCCCAGCCTATTGCTAGCTTTTATTTTTTTCCTTAAACACTCTAGATCAGGCTTGTCTCATAGACTTTTCTGTGATAATAGAAGTGTTCTACTGAAGTAACCAATATGGTGGCCACTAGCCACATGTGGTCATTGAGTACTTGAAATGTGGAGAGGTCAACTGAAAAACTGACTTTTACATTTTATTTGATTACATTTTAATTAATCTAAATTTAAATAGCCACATGTGACTCGTTATTACTATGTTGACAATGTGGCCCCAGGTAAATTCACTGACTTTTATTCCTTTCTTCAACTTTGGTTTCTTTAAAGTTTCTGGCCTGGATATCTTACTCTCTGTTTGGAGCTGGAGAGAAGAAGAGAGGCCTTCACCAACATTGTGTATCTGAATGATATGAGCCTGATGGAAGGGGACAATGGTAGGTAAATCCCAACTGGCTACTCTTGGTTGTAGTTTTTTAGAAGTCACTCCAGACTTTTCAATAAGAAATTTGGTGAACATTTCAATGATCATGAATATAATTCTAGCTAGTAGTCAAATTTGTGAAGTTTTTTTGGTCTGTACCCTTTGGTATGTTATGAAATCATAATTAGGAATAAACTACAGGCAACTTTTCTGTTTAATGAGTACCTACAATGTGTTAGGCACATTGTGCTTTCCATATGTTGTTTTATCTGTTTATTTATTTTTAACTCCTCTTACTATCATTCCCAATCCATATGCTGTTTTAAATGAGATAACAAACTCCTGGGATAGTAACTATTATTTCCACTTTCCAGATGTAATAACTGAGACCTAGAAAGGACAATTAATTGGCCCAGAGTCACACAACCAGTAAATGTTGGAGCTGGTGTTCAGACCCCGGCCCGTCTCCACAACTTGTGCTCAGGTTCTTTTACCGTGTCATGTTGCCTTTTTACACGGTCAAAAGTTACAGCTCGTAGCCAGGCGCAGTGGCACGTGCCTATAGTCCCAGCTACATGAGAGTCTGAGGCTGAGGATTGCTTGAGCCCAGGAGTTCTGAGTCTAGCCTAGGTAACATAGACTCCGTCTTAAAAAAAAAAAGTTATAGCTCATTAAGATGAACTTAGATTAGCAATCAGACTCCCTAAGCCTTCACAGGTATTTGGATACTTTAAAAAAAATTTTTTTTATCAATCCAACACAAATAAAATATAATCATAAGGTCAGGACTTTGACACAGTGATATCTGAAGTGTGAGAGGCCAGCCTGCACTCAGAGAGGTGTCTTAAGTCTGTGTCGTAGTGCTGCTATATTCATCTCAGTGCAGAGATGCCAACGCATGATGTCAGGATCCTTCACCCCCAGCAGAAGGACCCAGGATCCTTCACCACAGCCTTTATGAAGCCCTGTAGGTGGGGAAGAGGGAAAGTCAGAACAGAACGAAGAAGTCAGTTGACTGACTAGGGTTAGCTTCAGATGTAACTGTAATTACGGAGATCATCTTTGTTTAAGAAATGAAACAAGCTTTCAGCCAGAGTCGCCATCTTCCAGGAATTCGCCAAAATGACGAACACAAAGGGAAAGAGGAGAGGCACGTGATACAGGTTCTCTAGGCCTTTTAGAAAACATGGAGTTGTTCCTTTGGCCACATACATGCAAATGTACAAGAAAGGTGATATTGTAGACATCAAGGGAATAGGTACTGTTCACAAAGGCATGCCCCACAAATGTTACCATGGCAAAACTGGAAGAGTCTACAATGTTACCCAGCATGGTGTTGGAATAGTTGTAAACAAACAAGGGCAAGATTCTTGCCAAGAGGATTAATGTGTGTATTGAACACATTTAAGCACTCTAAGAGCCGAGATAGCTTCCTGAAACGTGTGAAGGAAAATGATCAGAAAAAGAAGGAAGCCAAAGAGAAAGGTACCTGAGTTCAACTGAAGTGCCAGCCTGCTCCACCCAGCGAAGCACGCTTTGTGAGAAGCAAGGACCTTGAGCTGCTGGAACCTATTCCCTATGCATTCATGGCATAGGAGACAAAACTAATAAAAGCCGCTGGACTCTAAAAAAAAAAAAAAGAAGAGGGCCATGTAGTTTTGTAGGACTAGAACTATAGATATACATATACTTCTGAAAAATACCCATAAAAGAAACAAATGGTTTATGTTTTAAAGTTATAACATGATATGTTTGTTATAGAAAAAAATTGAAAATTCAGAAAGCATGAAGAAAATAAATATCACCTAAAATCCTCCCCACCCAGATAAAACTACTCAATATTTTGTTATTAGAATAATAATGGTAATGATAAGAGTTATTTTTACTGTTGGTGTGTTAAATAGGGTCTTTTCATGACACTGTCATGCTTCATGATGCATGTCAATCACTGTCCAAGGTGTGTTGATTTTATAGCCAAATACCTATCTTGTATCTATCTGCTTTCATTTACTGTACTGTCACTCTGACACTAGCTACTTGCCTAGGCTACTGCAGTAACCTCATAACTGGTCATCTGGCTCCCATTCTTGCCTCCCTTTAATCCATTTTCCTTACAGCAGCCAGAATGATTCTTTCAAACAAAAATTGGATTATGTGACTTCCCTCCTGGAAACCCCTTGCATTGAACTCAGAATAAAATCCCAATTCTTAAGCTGGTGCACAAGGCCTGGCCTTAATTACTACTCCTTTGTGCACTGTAGGCTTTTAATAAATTCCTTGGCCTTATCAAGTTCTTTCCTGTGTCTTTTGTCTTCCATGTTTCCTTTGTCAGAAATACAGGCCCCTTCACCCTCCATTCCTGATATCCCCTGCTCCAGGTTTGTGCATTACGTAGGCCATGTGCACATGCTCTCTCAGCTAGTCTCATCATTCAGCTTTCTGTTTAAATGTCACTTTCTCATACAGCCCTTCTCAGATCCTCCAAACAAAATCAGCCATTCTCTATAATGGTTCCTTATTCTTTTCCTTCGTAGTGCCTAGCACAGTTTATAAGTATATATTTATTTGTTTAAGTTCTGTCTCTTTTACTAGACTGCAAGCTCCACAAGAGTGCAGGGTTTGTGTCTGTTCATCATTATATATCCAGTACCTAGCATAGAGTATGCCATGGGTAATTATTACTGATGAGTTGTTGAAAGAATTTTGAAGCTAACTTTGTGTCTTCTCTTTATCACAAACTATTTATGCAACAAAATTTCAGAAAACAACTTTGTGTTAGGGTGATGAGATTATATTCTTGAATATTTTTATTTTTGGTATGAAACATTTTCACAAATGGTTTTGACCATCTCCTGTATGCAGGCAGGGTGCTAAGAATGGTCAGAATCAATGTCATTTCTGTGTGTGTGTGTGTGTATGTGTAGGTTGGATCCCAGAGACCGTGGAGGAATGGAAGCTTCTCCTACATCTCATACAGAACAAGAGCACAAGGCCAGCCCCCCAGGCGTCACTAAATGGGAACCTCAATGATGGACCTTCCCCCATAAATGTGGAGAATGTGGCACTCCTGCTTGCTAAGGCCATGGGCCCAGATCGGGCCTGGTCACTGCTACAGGAATGTGGTCTGGCCCTTGAGTTGTCAGAGAAGTTTACCAGAACCTGTGATATCCTGAGGATTGCTGAGAAAAGGCAGAGGTAATACCAGTTTGTCGTGCCCTCTCCATGGTGCTTGGAAAAGGTAGAACCCCACAGACTTTCAGAGGTAGATGCAGACACCATGCAGTCCTGACCCCTCACTCACATGAGGAGACTTAGACTGATCTGGTGATTAAGGGAAGTGGCTAAAGTAATATTTCATCACAGTCATGACCAAAGACACTCTTTGGATTAATGTGACTACCCAAATCTGATGTGTTCTTGATTCCTGGAAAATATTATTGCTACCAGAAATCTAGTTGTCCCAGTCAAGTTTTTTTTTTCAGTTGTGGTGAAACACACATAACAAAATTTCTCATGTTAACTGTTTTTAAGTGTTCAGTTTTGGGGTACAAAGCACATTCACATTGTAGTGCATCCAGTCTCCAGAACTTTTTCACCTTGCAAAACTGAAACTCCATCCACATTAAACAGCAACTCCTCATTCCCCCTCCTCACAGCCCCTGACAACCAGCATTCTACTTTCTGCTTCATGAATTTGCTATTCTAAATACCTCATCTGAATGGATCATACCAGTATTTGTCTTCTTGTGACTGGCTTATTTCACTCAGCACAATGTCCTTAAGGTTCATTCATCTTGTAGCATGTGTCAAGATTTGTTTTTTAAGTGTGAACAATACTCCATTATGTATGTATGCCACATTGTATTTATCCGTTCATCTGCTGATGGGCACTCGGGCTGCTTCCACTTCTTGGATGGTGTGAATAATGCTGCTGTGAACTTAAGTGTACGAATATCTCTTTGAGATCTTGCTTTCAATTCTTTTGTGTATATACCCAGAAGTGGAATTGCTGAATCATATGGGATTTTATTTTTAATTTTTTGAGGAACCACCATACTATTTTCCAGAGAGACTGCACCATTTTACATTCCTGCCAACAGTGCACAGGGGTTCCAGTTTCCCCAAGTCCTAGCTAACACTTGTTATTTTCTGGGTTTTTTTGTTGTTTTTGGTTTTTATAGTAGCTATCCTAGTGAGTGTGAGGTAATATCTCACTGTGGTTTTAGTTTGCATTTTCCTAATGAGTAGTGATGTTGAGCATCTTTTCATATGCTTATTGGTCATTTGTATATCATCTTTGGAGAAATACCTGTTCAAATCCTTTGCCTACTTTTAAATCAGGCTGTTTGATTTTTTTGTTCCTGAGGAAGTTCTCTCATATTCTAGATATTAACCCATTATCAGCTATAGGATTTGCAAATATTTTCTTCTATTCCATAGGTTGCCTTTTCATTCTGTTGATTTTGTCTTTTGATGCACAGAATCAGTCAACTTTTTGAAGCCTCTAAGTCTTTGTAGGTTTTAAAATTTTCTGTGGATAATGAACAATGACAACTAAATTCGCTTCTTTTCTTTGGGATTTCAGAGCCTTGATACAAAGCATGCTTGAAAAATGTGATCGGTTTCTTTGGTCTCAGCAGGCCTAGTGGAAGAAGATGCAGCAGAATGTCATGACATTTTGAGAAAAACCGAATCATGCTCCTGAACCTTCTGAATAAATTAGTTATTGAAGGAAAGGCACCACGCCCAAACACTGCCACCTTATTGGGGCTATTTTTGTCAGAGTCTGTAACCTTGGTATTTGTGGCTCTATGTGACCTCAGCATTTCTCAACCACAGTTGGATTTTGAAAACAGTCCATGTTTGCTGGAATCAGAATGTGAATGTGCACGGCTGTGTAGTCTTATTGGGAACTTCAGTATTATTTGCGTGTCACTAGTAGATTGGGGGAAATTCTTGTCCTACTGTAGCTCCCGAGGTGGGAGCAGAAGCTTCTCATCCTGGTCACATGAATACAAGGTTATTGTGTGGAGGTGAATTGATGTACATGTTGTCTGAGGCAGTCTAGAAATTACTAAAATAATGCACCTGTATAATGGAATTAACACAGAAGTCAGTATGTAAAACATTGAAGGTCCAAATTAGATATTTAAATACAATGGCCCCATATCTGCACTAAGGTAATTTAAAATATTTTTTCCTGTATTTATTTGATATTTTCTAATCTGAACCTATGTACAACTGATTAATTAATTACTAGAAATGTATTTCTAACTTTTCCTAAACAGAGAAGCCCAAAAGAATCATGCACTTTTCAAAATTATCTTTAAAAAGCCATAATAAAAGAAAGCTGAATACTAATAAAGACTACAGAAGCACTTGTTTTATTTAAGCTATATGACTAGATTGTCATTTATTGGGCTCCTGCACACTCACATAACATGTTGTATTAATAATAAATGTGAAATATGAGTAAAGTTTTCATTTGAACAGAATATAGACTGGAGGTTTATTGTGATCAATTTGCAGGAAGGTGTGGAGTAAGTAAAGTGTTGGATACATTGAACAGTTAAACTCTTTTTTGCATTTATCACACAACCAGAGAACATAGGCACAAATTGCTGTCACCTATGCATGACACCTAGGTATGATGTGACCTGATGGAGTGAAGAGACCGTCAGGGAAAGGAGGCTTCACAAAGCTGCCTACAATTTGGGGAGGTGTGGAAAACCTTCCCACTGGTGTCAGCTGGATGGATTCGGGCTGTGCTGGATTATGTTGAATGTGAGTCTATACTGAGGTAAAGAAAGAGCGAGAGCCTCCCTTCACTGTCAGCTTTGGTCATTACACGGTGACTAGAAGAGGGCCCAGAGGAAATCCCATGGCAAGCAGACAGCATGAACTGGCATGATTGTGTAATCATTTCCTGACAGACCTTCCCAGGGCACATTACAGCAATGCTCGTCTGCGAGAAGGGTACAGAGAGAAATTTCTAGCATAACCAACAAAAACAAATCACTCACCTGAATTTATTTTCCAAGGCAAACAAAAAAAATCCCCTTCAGTGAAACATTTAAATTTGGATAATCCATTTGGGTATTAGGCAGTGTTTTCAAATATAGCTTGTATCTTTCAATTGCTGCAAAGTTCTAGACAGACTGATTCATGGTTGCCTCACTTTTACATTTGTTTCAGGGTCTGACTGCTGTTTAACAGGGCTCCACAGGGCAGCATACTGCCAAGAGCTTGTGTTTTGGGGCAGACTGGTGGGTTTGAATATCTGTTCTTTTACTAAATGAGTTTGGGAAGTTACTTTGTTTCTCTAAGTTTTAAGAGGCTTTTTTGGTTTGTTTTTTAATTTTTGTAGGGACTGGGTCTTGGGGTCTTGCTGTGTTGCCCAGGCTGGTCTCAAACTCCTGGGCTCAAGTGATCCTCCCGCCTCAGCCTCCCAAAGTCCTGGGATTACAGGGATGAGCCACCATAACTGGCCAAAGTTTTAGTTTTCTCATCCATAAAACAGGGATAATAATTTCACTCATTCAGGGTAGTTTCAGGATTACATGAAATGATGGATGGGACATAGAAAAAGTGAGTTTAGAGCTCCCCATTACTGAGAATTAAATAACGCTAAAATGTGGGGCATAGTGCCTGTGACATAGCGCATAGGGAATAATGTTAGCTGTTGTTTGAAAGGTTTGGAATATCATCATTTCCCCTAGTAGTGGTCAGATGCATAGAAATTGGATTTATATGAGCCAGAGAGAGTGGGAAGACCAAAATTGAAATTAATAATTTACTCGCATGTGCCACATTTGTCACTGCCCTCTTTAAGTCTCAAAACCTTGTAGTCATCCTTGCCTCTTCCCCGTCCTCTACCCTCACTTCTAATCACTAGGTAAACCCTCTCAGTTCTATGTTGATGGTGTTTTCCATACGTCGTGTTTCCCCATTCTCTGTACCCACCTGCCCACACTCCTGTTCCTTCTTGCCCACACCATAGCAGGAGTCTTAAGTGACCTGTCTCTTCACTTTTTTTGTTTTTGTTTTTTGTTTTTGAGACAGGGCCTTACTCTGTAGCCTGGGCTGGAGTGCCGTGGCGTCAGCCTAGCTCACAGCAACCTCAAACTCCTAGGCTCAAGCAATCCTCCTGCCTCAGCCTCCCGAGTAGCTGGGATCACAGGCACGTGTCACCATACCTGGCTAATTTTTTCTATTTTTAGTAGAGATGGGCTCTTGCTCTTGCTCAGGCTGGTCTCCAACTCCTGACCTCAAGTGATCCTGCCTCGGCCTCCCAGAGTGCTAGGATCACAGACATAAGCCACCGTGCCCAGCCTCTCCTCACTTCTAAATGCTGACATCCCCACAGCCACCAATCTGCCTCAGCACATTAAAATGGAAGCAACTTTAGGTATCACCCAGTTAGGTGATTCACAAACCTGGCTACACAGCAAAACTGCCACAGGAGATTGTTAGAAATACAAATACCTGAGATCCTGCCCCAGACCTAGAATCTATGGCTCTAGAGACTAATTTAACCTCCCTCAACTTGCCACCCACCCCCACGTCATTCCTACATGTAACTATGGGTCATCCTGGTTGATGGTAAACTAAGGCCCCTGAGAGTGATCGTCTCTGTCCTCTGGGAGTTGCTTGCGGGTCCACTGCGGGAACCCTTGTCCTTGAGGCACAGCCTCAGTCAGGCCACTTCCCAATCAGCTTTTGGCGAGTGCCCTCTGCTTTCAGAGTAAAGCCCAAACCCCTGGGCCTCTGTGACTCATTTCCAGACTGTTTTTCTGAGTTTCAGAGCCCAGGTTTGTCCCTCGTCCTGGCCCTCTCTTTCTTTGACACACTCTGCACTGTGCCCTGGCGGTTATGTTCCTGCTCACCCCTGATATGCCTTCTCGCCCGTGCCCACCTGCTGAGGT
>NW_012150174.1:1852414-1870076 GCF_000956105.1 Propithecus coquereli
GGGTCAAACATGAGCTCAGGCTGCCTGGTTCCCCTCCCCTAGTGCTGGGGGGTGCTGACGGCAATGGCCTTTCCGACCTGGGGGGCTGGAGACGGAGTTTGGAACTAGGCCTCTTAGATCGCTAGCCCAGACCACGCAGTGCAGCCCAGCTTACCTGCGTTCTGCTTTGGAGTTTGCGGCCAAACCTCAAGCTAACAATAAAGCTGCTGGTCATTGCCCTTGGAACTTGTCTCCACTGAGGACCTTGTGGGTTTGGTTTGGGCATAAGAGTCAAATGTCCCTTGGATCCCCTAACCATAATGGCCAGCATATTACCCTAAGTTTACCCCAGCTTCTGACAAAGAACGTTTGTTGTAAGAAAACAAAAACAAGTTACTTTAAGCAAGATATTATGTGGTGTGTAATAGATCTAATATTGTTTCTAGGAATGCCACCCTGTCCCTAAACCTATTAAAGCACGGGAGCAGCCCTAAATGTCTTCAGTGTCCTATGAAGCGCTGTGCTTCAGATCATGTTCCCACTGGCACTGGCATCTGTCTTTGTGGGACCACAAGGCTAATGGCCGGCTCATTCATCCGCCCATGGCAGTTTCTAGTTCTCTGTCTTGCCCAATTGCCCTGCCTCTCTCCCCATCTTGCTACCCAGTGTGTTTCCTCTTCACTCTTATTCTCAGTCTAAGATCCAATCAATCCCTTCATTCCTGAGTGAACTTGCTGCGTCCATGCCTTGGGGAGGTCTACACGTTCCCACTCGCTTTAGAAAAACAGAGCATTGCGCCGTGTACCAGAAGCGGCCGATGAACAACTTGAGACCCACGAGCCCCCTCCTCTTTGTCCAGGCACTGCCACAGCGGTGAGCTCCACGTGGGCTTTGACCCGTGTCATGCAGGCACAGCCTGGCAGCACCTTGCTGTGGGTCGGCTCCACGGACCTTCCACTGCGTACTCCAGGGAAACCCGCTGGGCACCCACATGTGCACAACCAAGAAAGGCAGGAAAGTTAACGATGGGGGGACACCCTTGACCAATGGGAGATGGAAGCCGGTGGGTAGGTGCTTTTCTCTCTGACTCCCAGTGGAGGGTGCTGGGACACTTCTTACTATGTTCCTCAGAAAGTCTCAGTGGGACTGACCACAGTCATGTGGCCTTTACCTGTGGCCAGCCCTGTAACATGTCCTGGCATTAGCCTTGCTCCTTCCTGTTTTACTCCCCCGTCTCTCACTCCTGAACCCCAAGGTCATTCCCAAGTAAAACACCTGCATGGCAGACTTTGGGTCAGCTCTGCTTCCAGAAAAGCCAGGCCAGGAATCCTGGGAAGGCAGTGGGGGTGGGGAGAGGGCACAGTGGGCGACATTCTTCTATTGTTTGATTCTTCTATTGTCTGGCCAGCCTGTTATCCAAGTGGAACCTCCATTAGAAGTAAGAATCAGTAGGTACCAGCCATCACTGCAAGCTGGGTCATCTCTCCCCCAACAACCCGCTTCCTTACCCTTCCGTCACTCTGCTGCCCCCAGATCTCCACAGCTGAGCCCCCTGACCTCGCTACCTACAGATGCAGCCCAGCTCATGGCCTCGTATATGAAGTACTGAAGGGTCGTCAACCTATAGTCTCTCGGAAACCCTCCAACTACAATCTGGGGTTCTGGGGAGAATGGCACACCCACACTTATCCAATAGTGAGAGAGCCAAAGGCATTGCTTCTGATCAAGGAACTGATTTTACAGGAAATGAAGTATGACAGGGGGCCCATGCTCACAAATTCCCTGGTCTTAGCATGTTCCCTACCATGCTAGAGTGGAGAGGGGGTCTCCACAGCTGACCTTCTTGGCCTTGTTTAGTGTATCACAGGTTCTGAGTCAGACAAACCAGCCTTCAGTCCTGGCTCTGCATCCGTTACCTGTGTGACCTCAGAGAACGTCCTAAACATGCACCTCTAAACTGCGGCGTCTTCACCAAGAACTTCAAAGATTCTCTGTGACTTAGATCAAATAAAGCATGGAAAAAAAAACAATAGCGTGCAATTTCAAGAAAAAAAAATCAGCAGCTATTATAATACTATTCACTGGTCTGCCATACCCTAGTAGAGTTCGGAATGCCACCCGTGTGTGCCTCTGTTTAGGCTCTTGTTAAATTGTGTTGTGTCTGTCTGCATATCTCACTTCCCCTTTAGAATAGTAAACATCAAATGAATGGAAAGTTACACAGGAAAATAGAAAGGAAAGCATTTTTATGACCTGTAAACTACTGTCCAAATGTTAGTTAGAGGGGCCTGCGGTCCAGCAGGGGAACAGACACATGTGAAACCAGCTCTGAGCAGAGGGGTGAGATGACCCAGCAGCTGTGAACCACGTGCTTGGGAGCCACAGACTCTCTCTGAGAGCAGAGAGAAGAGGAGGTTCAGTACTTGTCAGGGAGGCCTTCGGGTCTGAAGCGATTGGGGTCCTTGCCTCTCCGGCCCCAGTCGTTGGCAAGCTTTTGGGCCACTGAGCCCTCTGCTCCGTCGCATGTGAGTTTCTGGATACCCTCTCTGACACTGCTGTTATAAAAGCAGGCAAGAAGGAAATTAATCATCAGGCCAATGAGCAACAGTTCACCCTCTCGTGCTCCTCTGTCCAGGGAAGGGCTCTTAGAGGAGCCCAGGAAAGCCAGGTAGGGAGGGGCTGAGCCCTCCTAAGCCCAGGCTGGGCATCGTTTTTCAGGGCAGGTTCATACATCTTCACCAGCCACGCTCTGGCTCTGCCGTCAGCCTAGGCCTTGCACTGGGCATGGATGGGGGACAGGGTAGGCATGAGGAGGGGGCCAGGCCCTACAGGAACCTGCTCAGGGCCCATCTCTGTGGATCCCCCAAGCAGGCAACCCCTGGCACTCACAGCGTCATCCCCGGGAGCCCGAGTTACCTGATCAATTTTGAAGCCCAGACACCCCCAGGCCCCCTCTGCGCAGCATCATAGTTCCCCCGAGCGTGGAAGTATTTGCCTGAATCTTGGTAATTGGCTTCTTTCATGTCAAAGTAGGCTCTCAATATGTCCCAAGCCCCTGGAAAGAAAGGAAAAGGCATAAGGGACACCAGGTGAACCCAAAGACTCTGATAACACTTCAGAGAGGAATCAAAAAATGAAATATCTTCCACTGACTTTAAGATTTGAGCCTGTGATGCTAGCACCCTTGCATACCGTGAGTTGGGAAGAACATTGCTTAATCCTAGTTGGCTTCTCTAGGTAACTTGAGTCAAGGGACAGCTAACAGGTGGTCACATGTGTGTTGCATTGTTGTATTTTGTGACTGACTACTCTGGTGCTATGTGCTACTTCTTACTGAGGGCTCCAGGTGATGTGTTTAAAGGAGGGAACTCTTGGAGGGATCATAATAGAGCAGGATTCCTCAATGTCCCCACTGTGGAAATATAGGGCCAGGTAATTCTTTGATTTCGGGGCTGTCCTGGGCATTGTGGGATGTTTACCACCATCCATGTCCTCTACCCACTAGATGCTGGCAGCACATTCCCCAGTGAAACAACCACAGATATTTCCCAATATTGCCAACTGTCCCCTGGGCCACCCCATTGCCCCGGTCAAGAACCACTGTTATAGAATGAAGCCACATGTGGTAAGATCCAGGAACGTATATGAGCGAGGTGGCGACATGGAAGACAGAGTCTGGGAAAGGCTGTAGAAATAGCGTACTTCTCCCCTGACACACAAAACAACATTCTTTCACTGAATGCACAGAACTGTGAGTTGAGTCCCTCTGACTGTTAGGAGCATAAATGTCCCTTACAACTGTCTAAATAAACTGTACTGATGTCTCGGTTGCTTGAGGAAGCCCTAGAGCAGTGGTTCTCAGCCTTGGCTGTGCTTTCTTTCTTCTTCTTCTTTTTTTCCCGCCTTTATCACAGGCTTGTTCTACGAATGGCTGCACTTTCTAATCACCTGGAGAGAAAGAGAAAATCCCAATACCAAGGCCACCCCCCAGGCTAATTTCTGCAGAATCCTTGGGACTGGGGGTTGCAGGCATGGGTAGTTTTAATGCTCTGCAGGTGACTCCAATGTGTGGCCAAGATCGATAACCACTAAGCTCTAGCAGGTAGTGGGCAGACACATCTACCTGGAAGAGCTTTGCCCTCCTGCACAGCTGACCTCAAACTTCTGCTCTGCCACCTGCTGGCCAGCACTAAGTCCCCGGGCAAAGGACTCAGTTGCTCTAAGCCTCAGTTTTCTTACCTCCAAAGTGGGGGAAGATGCCTGCCTCACAGAGTTATTCTAAATTAAACGAGAAAACACTCAGTTTCCTGCAGAACTTGATGTATGTCAGTTCCCATTTCCGGTCAAATGGGCTGGAAGAAGGGAGGAAACTGATCTAGCCAGGAAGGGGACATGGCCAGAGCTAGGCTAACGGCCCCTTTAAATTATCCAGTGAGGAGAAAAGGAAGGAAGCGGGGAAGGAGAAAGAATAGAAACGTGCTAACAGATAGCTTTAATTATACTTTTATGTGATTTGTTCTGAAGGACATTATATGCCAATTCTTGGCCTTATTTTGTGTCTTCTAAACAAAAAAAATAGCTGCGCTTCACCTGGGAATGATGATTGTTTGTTCCCTGAGTAAATTAATGACACAAATTCTAAACTTTCTACTCTGTTTGCAGCTCCCAAAACACCTGGCATGTTCGGGCACATTGGGCAGCACAACCTAAGACGGTCGCGCAAACCTTGACATGTTCACAAAACACTCTGCGCTTCCTTGTTCCTGGATCGCCCCCCACCACACCTATGGCTCAGGAGTGTGCGTTATTGATAAACATCGCAGCAGTTTCTGGAACACGTGTTAGACCCACGAACACAGCCCGAGAAACACTGAACTAGGGGACAGGAGACATTCTAGCCAATCTAAAGGAGCTGAGCTGGGCCACCCAGCACACCCTTAGTTCATCACAGTCCCGTAGCAACACAGAAACTGATAACTCTAGAAGTCTAAAAACAGCCTTCTGAGAGCATCGTTGTGCCATTCGATGCGGTCCAGGGTGGTGTTTCTCTTCGGGAATCCTGTGTGCCTTCTCCCTTCCAGACACTCTGGCAGACTCCAGCGGCCTGGCCCCCGCCCACCCCCGGGGCCCTGATGCAGGGCGGGATCTGTGCCTGTGCAATGCGCCACCAGGGGGCAGCACAGCACCACGGGGCGACCCAGAACCTGCCCTGACCTGAGCACAGTATCCACTACTGACCTGGGGTGGGGACCCCACAAGCAGGTGCCAGGGCCTCCCTGTCCAGCTGGAGAATGACTGATGGGAAAGCCTCGCCCCCGCTCTGCCTCTCTGTGGCTCCTCTAGCGGTCGCCCATATGCACCAGGCACGTGGACCCTACTCGAGGGTGAATCCCACGGCCCGTGGACGCAGCCTCCTCCAGCAGCCTTACCTCCAGCAGCCTCACCAAAGAATGAAAACCAGCCGCTGACTCCCAGGACCAAGGAAAAGAAAACCAGGCCCGTGAGAAGCTTCATGGTGCTGAAAAGAGAGGAGAGGGTCAGGCGGTCACCGTCCACACTGGCACGTCCCCCTTTTGGATTTGTATTCCAAAGGCAGCCTGGTTGTTTAATTAAGTCCATTGGTTCCTATTAGAATCTTAGCGGCTCATGTAGGAAGCCTTGCAGGGGACCTCAGAGCCACAAGCCCTCAGGTGTGAACCCCTCAGCCCTGAGCCCTGAGTAAGAGGATTCCAGGTGGAGGAAGAGGGGTTAGGACAGGATGGCCCCTCCCTGAAGGAGCTTGTAGTTCCCCAAGGAGAATGCCCATGTGTTCCCTCCGGCCATCACAGAACTCACACAGGATACATACTGGAAATGATGCGTATTTTTAAAAGACAATGACAAGCTTGTTTGCTAAGAGAAAATGAAGTACATTTTCTAAAAAATCACTCTGGAGTCCTTGCTCACCTGATTTCTGGAGGAGCAGAGCTGCCGGTCCCTGCCTGCCAGGGAGCCGGGGCTGCTATTTATACCGAGCCTTCCCTGTGGGGTCATGTGAGGGATGAAAAGGTCATGGGGACAGTCCATCCAGGTCATTTCCCCCACAAAAGTCTGTCAGGACACTTCCTGGACACCAGTGTTTTCTTCATCCACAGGTCATTTTCCCCAGTTGTGCAACCTACCGAAACAGGATAGGTTTGCTCTGCCCTGGCAGCCGTGGGGTGGGGGGACGGGTTTGCTCCTCAGAGTTCCAGGAGTCCAGGCTGCAGGGAAGGGGGTAGGGACCCGGTGATGGTGGCACCCGGGCTGCTGGAAGGTGTGGAGTGGATGGCGGCTCTTCCACCCAGCACCTGCCTTACAGGTCATTTTCTCAGGATGGCCCCTGCTGGGCCAGACAACAGATGTCTCAGAAATTAAGTCCCTGTGAGTTGATGTCTAAAGCCTTTGAGCTTTTTTACTTACAGCCCAGCCCTGCCACCTCTCCTTTGTGTCCTGGAAGGTCCCTCCACCAGCCTGTCTGGGCATCCTAAACTCTCAGCTCCAGGGCACAGAAAAACCCTGCTCGGCTGGCTTAGCCAATTAGGCAATGTCTTTTCCAAGTGGCTCCTGGTTGGGGGCAATTTCGAGGAAGGGGCTTTCTGCCTACCCCGTCCAATCATGCAGAATGTAGGGGTGAGGGGAAACTTGCCCTTTCCCCTAAAAGTTCCTGAAACATCCACTCACAGTTAAGGGAGATTAATAAGATAAAGGTTTATTTACCATGCGCATGGAGAGAATCACAGAGTGATTACTCAATATCCCAGTGAAGTTCAGATATTTTTAAACCTGTTTTTTTGGAGGGGAGGAGAAGTGAGGAGTGCAGGTAATTGTGTTTAGGAGTGACAAATGGTGTTAGGGAGGACATATGTATGGGGGAAACAGATTGACTTGTAAATTAACCTCGGAGACAGGTATTGTGTTTAAAATCATTTGGGCCAGGCCTGGTTGAGTTCTTGATCTTCTTTCCTGCAATATATACAGCTAACAGGGAGAGGAAGGGAAGTCAATTGCCCCTTTGATCTTTTGATCAGGTCAATTTGGTTTATGTAGATAGAGGGAAGGCCTCTTTCAAGGGCCTGTTATTCTCTAAGAGCCTTTAATTCAAAATTTTCTTCATACCAACGAGTCATATTTTAGGGTGAAATTTCCTGAGCTCCCTCATTCTTTTTGTCTGGAACTTCCCTACAAGTTTCACACATTAAAAGCTGAGTTGATAGCTGTGGAGAGAGAGATCGGGTTAGTAGTCAAGTAACAAGAAATGTGAAAAGGGAGACAAGAACATAGATTAGAATGAGAATGAATAAGTAGAAAAGAACAGATCTAAGCACAGTTCCCCACACTCCATTAAACCAGTCTGCCATTCATTAATCTGGTGGAGAATATTTATCTTGTCTTTTAAGATGCGTACATCACATTCTCTACTCATCCTGAGTGGCAAGCATTTTCACCAATAATCATGCAAGCTCCTCCTTCTTGGGCTGTCAGGCATCCAGGACCAGGTGGTTTTCAAATATCACAGAGGCTAGGCTGTTGACTTCTAACTGAAGTGCTCCCAATGCTTGCATGGTGATACTGAACTCTCGTTGCACTACCACAGAGAGATTCAAAACTGCCTTTTCAATCTTATGAGTTCCAAATGCCAGGCAAAGAGTCCTGAGCAATAAAAAGAACTTAGAATTGTGATATATAAGTGGGTTTTTTATAATGTCACATCTAGTAAGTTTGCTTGGTACCACTTTATAAACAAAAGAGCCCAAGTTTGTGATTTGGCTGACATGTGAAGTGAAGTACCTGGTAACAAAGGGTGTCAGATAGCCAAGTCCATGGTGTCCTGATCATCTAGGTGGAAACCGCTTGTATACTTTATCACCACACAAGATAAAAAGACCAGTGTAATTTACAGATAGGGTCAGGTTGGAACCTGTGACCACCTCTGCCCCCACCCAGTCTGTTGTATGCTGTGCCTCTTCTGCCTCATTGGCACTTCCATACCTCCAGTTTCCAGTGTCCCTGCCAGTTTGTGGAAACAGAACAGGTTGTAAAATATTTGGTATAGAAGTCCTTTGGTCCAGTTCTGGCAGTTATAAGGCTTGGTTGTGTCACTTAAGCAAGTCAATCCAGACTTTTGTTCTGTCCTTATGCAATCTTTAGTGTCCGGCAACTTAACAAGTGGAGCAAGCGAGCTATCCCAAGTTGTACAGACCTGGCTTGTGAGCTTTCCATAACATCTGGTGATTTGACAAGTGTTGACATCATGAGGGTTAGTGTCAGCACTGTCTAAGAGTGCAAGGATGCCATCTGTGTAGCCAAACCATAGTGTTTGATGGCAATATCACCCTATTGTGTCACCCAGAAAAGACTGATATCATCAATGTTTTCAATGCAGAGGGAAAATTTCTTTCTAGTGACTTTACCTGAGCAAAAGATATTTTTCTTGAGCTTCCACAGAGGTTTTTCTGTGTCCGGTTGACTCACCAACAGGAGAACCAGCATGATGTTTTTTTCCTCTGGTTGTGGATGTCACATCTTGTCATACATCCATCTTCCAGACTGGTCCCACCAGGTACTCATATTGGCAGAAACAAAATGAGTTCAGGTCCCTTGGCATGATCTAGGTGTTGGCATAACCAGCTATTAGATTGATTATGTTATGTCAGTGTGGCCAGGGTTTGAAAGAATGACGTAAGGGATGCCGGGTCTGTGCCTGACCTGCTGGAGAAACAGTAAGGGTTAGTAGAGCAAGGCATAGTTTAAAAGAAGACTCATAGTGGAAGATGAAAGGGAGAATGGGATAGGTTGAGGCAATCTCCACTCAGCTTCCAATGTGCAATCCTTGAAGGGGGAGGCTTAAAAGAAAAAGTGTTTGAAAAGGACCATTTTGGAGGTGGGGGGGAGGTAAAAAGAAAAAGGGAGTTTTTAGATGAAAAATGGAGTTTCTTGATCCGTGATTTTGGGAAAAAGCCATCTACGTCGTGGAGACGTCTGCTTCAGAGGCCTGGGAATTAGCCCTGGAAATCCTTACTTTAAGGTCACCTGTAGGGGTCGTCCTCCAATCGTTTGGCATGGCTTGTGTGAATCCAGGAGGATTGTTCTTTTATTTTTATGGCGGTGTAGATAGTTAACAGTACTTTGTAAGGGCCTTCCAGAGAGGTGACAGCACGTATCTTCTTGTAAAAACTTCGATGTACACGTGAGCTCTCGGTCAAACAGGATGACAAGGCCTGTCAGTTGGTGGAGGCCACGCTCCTTTCACCCGTCGATGACATGCTGCAAGCACATTAGTTAGTTAGGGCCTCTATGTAGCTAGTCATGGTGTCGGATTGTTCACTTAGATCCCCACAGTGTTCAGTCAGCCCAGGAATGGAAGGTTTAGAGGTGCCAGTAGACAGGGGAAGACCGAACACTGTTTCAAAATGGGTTAAACCGTGTCTCCTAATTGGAGCATTCTGGACTTTTATAAGGGCTGAAGGTAATGCTTCTGTCCATTTAAATCCAGTGTCTTGAGAGACTTTTCTCAAAGTCCTTTTTATTTCTAGACTTTTACATTCCACTTGTCTTAGGATTGGGGATAATATGGGGTATGAAATTTTAATAAGTATCCCCAATCCTTCACGAGCAAGTGGTTTATTTTTGCTATAACTTGAGTCCCTTGATGTGACTCAATCCATAAAGGAATACCAAAACGAGGAATAATCTCAGTTACTAATTTCTTTACCGCTGCTGTAGCATCAGCTCGTCTGGTTGGATAGCGTCCAGTCTATCTACTAAGCATGCAAACAGTAATCCAGCAGTGAGAAAAGCCTCAAGCTGGAGGTAAATTTATAAACTAAATTTGGAGTGTCATAAGGGGCAGTCTGGGCCTTTGGGAGCTTCCTGGAGAGTGTTGGTTTCCTCCAGAGATTTCAAGAGATTTACAAGTAGTGCCCTGGGAAATAATTGGGTCAGAGATATTGTAGGTCCCAGGGCAGTACCAACTATATATATATATTTATTTCTTAATTATCCCCCATTTGCACTTCTGTTCCATGGGATGGAAGATAATGGCAAGTCAAAAAGTTAAAAGAAAAGGGGCCACAGGGACCCTGTTTGGCCCCATATACAATCTATCTGATATTATAGGTCTATTGGCAATAGGAGTGTCAGCAGAAATTAAGAAATGAGATTTCCAAATTGTGCCAAGTGCATGGCAGACTCCAAAGGCATATTTGGAGTCTGTGTAAACAGTGGCAGCTTTTCCTTTTGCCAATGTGCAAGTTCTAGTGAGGGCTATAATAAAATTGATTCACAGCATTTTGGGGCAAGCTTTTCAGTGCCCTGAGATTTTTTGTTCTAAGTAACAGTTGTCCGTACCCACTAGAGTCTAAACCTAGAGGCTTTATAGCCTCGTTCAGCTAGAGTCTTTAAAAGAATGAGTCTAAGAGAGTGCCCTGTTTACAGAGCGAAAGATCATCAACATATTAAAGATCATCAACGTAAGTACTGAACGAGAGTGGATCTCTGGGTAAAGATTACAGAGTGTCAATCACCTTAGAGAATTTGAGAGAATATTGAAGGAGACTCACGGTATCTCTGAGGTATGCAGGTCCATGTTAACTGTCTTCCTCTGAAGCTGAGTGGAAAGAGAAACTGTGAATCAGGGTTAACAGAATCAAAATGAAACTTAAGGAGAGGTCGATTACTGTATTCTTAAAGTCACATGAACTAGAAAGCATTTGAGTTAGTTTCTATCTTCTTGATAAAATATTTGATTTGAGAGCTTATTATTTTAAGCTAATTAATTAGAGCTCTTTTATATACTCTGGTAGTGAAATATCGTATACAAATGACATATATAGACACATAGACATACAGACAGAAGCAGTTCTAATAGCTCTTATAATTTTTATTTGCTGGCTCTAAATATTACTATTTCTTAAAATTCAGACTATCAATCTTTTAATTACCTATTTTAAGCAATTACTAGCTAGGCAACAATCTTGCCTTCAGTAAGATTTTGCCATTTTTGTAAGTGTCTGCTGCTTTCGGGGCTTAATACTTACACATGTATAGGTAGGCATTGTCAGAGAGTACTCAGTTCTCCAGAAATTAAGGGTCCTATTTTCACCTTGAATCTTGGCTTTGGTTCTCAGATCTCCATGATCAACTTAGGCCATGATTTTTCCTTACTCAAGCACACGGAAAAAGGAACAAAGGGATAGAACACAGAAATCTCTGTGAATCCCTAAAAGCTGAACACAGAAATCTCTGTGAATCCCTAAAAGCTGGCATTTGTAGCCCCTGTAGTGTTGCCATTTACTGTTAGTTTCTGCCTGACCCAGTCAGACATTTGAGGCCTCTAAATGGACCTAAGCTAATTAATTATCAGATCCAGTCTGATCCCAGACCTAGTCTGATCCCAGACCTAGTTTAGTTTCTGTTGTGACTTCTGAACCCAGTTAGGATCAAAAATTTGCTCAAACAAACTTAGATGGTTCAAAACACAAATCCGTGGCACTCAGAATCTGAGAGAGAACTTACCCACCAGCCTCAGTTGCATGAGGAGCAAAGGACAACAGGTCCAGCGGGTACCTCGCTTGGACTCTCGGTGTTCCTGGGGGTCTCTGGGAGATCGATCTCAGAACCCACTTGTGATAAAGAGTACATTTAACGGAGTTTAATTAAGCCAAGAGCAATTCACAAATTGGGGAGCTGAACTAGAACAGGTTCAGAGAGACTCTAATGTTGAAAAGATTCATGGACAGAGAAGAGACAGTGAAATACAGAAAACAGAAACAGCGGAATTGGTTCCAGCTCAGCGTTGGCCTTACTTAAATACAGTTTAAACAGCTGGCTGCCTTTGATTGGCCAAAACTCTATGATCGGCAAAGAGGAAGGAGTAGAAAGGAGTGAAGATGAATGGAGCAAACTTTAGCCAGGACAAACAGCTGACATTTTTGCTTTTGAAATTTTAAACTAAAATATCCTTTTAAGTAAAACCAATAAGGCTTAATCAAGGTTATAACTTAATCAGGTAAACAAGTGGTGTCTTTAAGGAGGTGGAGAAAGTTTTTACAAGATCTAGAAAAGCCACACAAAAACAGCTCAAAGAAAGAAAAGCCTCAAATTGTCATAAATGAGGCATAACCCACAATTCTGTCCAGTCACATTCTCTAGGGTCCCAGCTTTTCAGCTGACAATTCATACATAAATACCTAAAAGTCCCATATGTCTCCACGGAAGACAGAAAAGCAAAAGCCATGCACAGAAGGGAAGAGAATCAATGAATGGCAAAAGTTGTGCAAATATCAAACCAGAATAGGCTCATTCCCTGCCCGGAAATCAAACCTCGCTTGCTGAGGTGAAAGCCCAGAACTTTAACCTTTAGGCCATAAGGCAAACTGGCCTCTGCCATTATTCCCACAGAAGCAGTGTTCAAAGGATTTTTATCACTGTTTTAGAACAGATACTCACTCTTCAATTTTGTCACGAGAATTTTTAAGGCTGGCCACAACATTCTCTATCTTTCTTTTAATCTAATTTCTTCTACTAATACAAATAAAGTAATTGTTTTGAATAAGAGATCAAAATTTATTTTGAAAAATTTAGAAGTCATTTAATTTAAAGGATCCATCTTTTGGCCATTAATCTCAATGGTATATTTATTCCAAAAGCAGCTCAATCCAATGCCTCTTCATAGAAAACCCAGGTGGTTATTTTCCGGGTTTAGGCTGGGGAGGGCACAGAGAAGGCAGTTTCCAAGATTCCCAAAAATTCACTCTCAGAAATAGACAAGGTAACAAAGAGGGTAGGACATTTTAAGACAAAGACCCCCCTGGAGCTTGACAGGTTCGGTACTAAGAGTGTGCTGCTTGCAATCTCACCTGTCTCGCACCCCGATCTTTTCAGACTGGCCGCCTGACATGTTCCCGAAAAAACATGCCCTCCAGATGGCAAATACTGAGGAGAAAACTCCCACTCAGTCACAAGACAAGCTCAGGGACATAAAACAGGATCACGGGTTTTTGTTTTCAGGGACCTGCAGCAAAGTTTGTTTTGATAAACGCCAGTCTAGTCAGAACCGTGTAACTGGCTCATCTGCAGGGCAGCTCCAACGTTGGGCTTATGGGATTCTAGGCCTGAGTTCTACCCTATGGTGACCCTCTTTATGACAAAAATGACACAGAAAGACAATCAACGAAAGAAAGAACAACAATGAAAGCTATTTAGGAGAGGAGAGGGAATCAGACAATATGAATATTCAAAGTACCAAAAAATATACCAATACCTTTTCTCTCATTAGTCTTAAATTTGGAAAGGACGATGATCTTTTACAGTCTGCTCATCCGGAGCCCACAGAGACAGGAAAACCGGGAGTCTGACTGGTAAGTAAAGTATCTTACCATGTTGCCGGCTGGTCAGAGTTCTGATTTTCCACACTGCGGCTGTCAGGAAAGCAGAGAGCCTTTGAGATCCTTCTAGGCTACCCCAAACTGTACGGAAGAGGGAAAACTTGCCCTTCCTTGCCCCCTAAAGTTCCTGAAAGACCAACACACAATTAAGGGAGATTAATAAGACAGAGCTTTAGTTACCACGTGCATGGGGAGAATCACAGAGTGATCACTCAGTATCCCAGTGAAGTTCAGATATTTTTATACCTATCTTTTTGGAGAGGAGGAGAAGTGAGGAGTGCAGGTAATTGTGTTTAGGGGTGACAAATAGTGTTAGGGAGGACATATGTATGGGGGAAACAGATTGACTTGTAAATTAACCTGAGAGACAAGTATTGTGTTTAAAATAATTTGGGCCAGGCCTGGTTGCGTTCTTGATCTTCTTTCCTGCAATATATTGAGATATTAATAATGGGGAGAGGCAGGGAAATCAATTGCCCCCTTTGATCTTTTGATCAGGTCTGTCTGGTTTATGTAAACAGAGGGAAAGCCTCTTAAAAGGGTCTATTAATCTCTAAGAGCCTTTAATTCAAAATACTGTATAAACCACGTAGTCACATTTTGGAGTGAAATTACCTGAGCTCCTTCAAGACCCGCACTGGGACAGTGAGAGTGCTGTGGGATAAACTGGCAGCCCAGCTGGGAAGGTACTGGGCTGCCATCAGGGGAAGGAGGACAGAGCTCTTTGTCTGCTGTAGTATCTGGGGAGGGGTCACTGTCTGCCAGAAACATTGGCAGGGTCAGTCCAGCTCTGCAGGGGCTGGTGCAGGAGCACAGGGCCGAGAGAGGCTCAGTACCAGAGCTCAGCAGGGCTGCGGCCAGGAAATGCACACAGCCTGGTGCACATAGCAGTTCCTCTGCTTTCTTCCTCTGCAGTCCATCTGCACTTGGAAGTTCATTTCCAGTGCTTCTATTTTCCAGTGAAATAGGAAACAAAGTCATCAACTGAGACGAAGATGAAGCAGGAGGTGTTGGAAGTTTCAGGCAAGAAGCAAAAAATATTCATCTAGGGGACTGGGAGAGTGGCCGAGCATGAGAAAGGTAACAGGAATGCAAGCCGGCTCACCGTTAATGATCATGAATTTAAGGTAAGGCTAGCCACTATAGTTGTGCATTTTTTCTCTGACCACATTCAGCTACCCAGGTACAGACTTGTACTAAGTGAGAAATTGAGTGTCACTGCTCCATCAATAGCTGTTGAAGTAGTGAATGAATGAACACATGCAAAGGTCAAAAGGAGGGTTCGTTTAAGATGAGGGAGGTGGGAGGATTTCTTGAGCCCAGGAGTTCAAGGTTACAGTGAGCTATGATCCCCTCACTCTAACCTGGGTGACAGAGTGAATTCTCATCTCTGAACAGACAAACAAACAAAACCAACAAAAACAAAAATGAAAACAAAATGCAGGATTGTTATATGGTATAGGGAGAAAGTTAAGCAAGACGGAGTGACTGAAGTCAAAGATAGGGCATAACGTATACTTCCATGGCCAAGATCCCACAGGACCATGGGTGACGGGGCTGCCCAGAGTGTAGCAGGAGCAGGCCTTTCTCTGAGAAAGGAAGGAGACAAGAGAGAACAAGGAAGATGCATTTCGAGAGGAAGGATAGAGAACCCGAGGGAAACCAGAAGCACCTGTCCGTTACCTGTCATAGGACCCATCACTCTCTGCCTGTTTGCATTTCTGAGTTTGACCCCAGAGTGCACAAAACCCAGGGACAGGAACCTTGTCTGCATGATTGACGGGTAATCTGTTGTGTCTTTAACACCGAACACACGCCCCACCTATAACAGCTTCTCACTAATTTTTATTGATTCAGTGAATCAATGAGTGAATGAAGTAAGAGCAGAATATTCTGCATAGACTGATGGGCAGGGGGTTAAGAAGACTGGACAAGCTGTGAAACAGTGACGAATAGCAGTCATTTAGAGACAAACATGGACATTGTTAATGTGCAATTAAATCCAGCCTACTTGGAATAGTTGAATTTACTCAAAAAATGTATCCTGAAAGCAAACACCTGTCACACTCCACCGCTTCCATCCTGTTATAATAGTAATGCATCATCATCTGGATTATTAAGACTTCCCAACTGGCTTCCACGTTTCCACCTTTGCCCCCAACTAGTCTCTTCTCGACCAGACTGTTAAAACACAAGACAGCTGCTGTCCATCTCTGCCCAAAACCCTCCAGAGCATCCTAGTCTCACTCTTAGTCCAGATCAAGCCCTAATCATGGCTTCGACCTCTCCCCAAACTGCCCCACCCCCTTCTGCTCACGCCTCCTTTCCTGCTTCTCCCCTCTTACTCATTCTGCTCCAGCCACACTGGTCTCCTCTGTTCTTCAACCCCCCTGGGCACATCTCGTGATAGGGGCCTTGGATTAGCTATTCCTGTCCTCTGGAACATTTTTTTGACAGACATTGGCATATTAGGGCTTTGAGGTGAGCATGACCTGGGATTCCAGGAGGCTGAAGGGTTCAACAATATAGTTATTATCACTAAGAATATTGGCAGTGAATATGTCAGATCAAGAGCTGTGAATGAGCTGTGGAAATTTTCCAGGAGGGTGGGAGAGGATTATAAAGTTCTGTCAACAAATACAATGGAGAGATGCTTTGTGCCCAAACATTACTAACCAGATTGTCTACATCAGCAGCATCTGGAGGGTGTTTGAACAATGCAGATTCCTGGGCCAGAATCTTGGTGGTCCTGGTATAGCACATTTGGGGGGGTCTTCAGGAATGTGTGCTTGAAAATCTCTCTCTTTTAGAAATCGCAAGTCCAGATTGGTAAAACTGGAGAGAGAGTGGTAAAGAATTCAGCAGTGCTTTCAGAAAGGATAAGTCACAAAGAATTCGAGGTGAAGAAGGTGGAAATGGCAGAGGGCAGCAAGTGGCTGCGGACCCCTCTCTCCCATTCAGCTGTTGAGGAGGCACCGCAGGACGCCTCGCCCGCGGGTGAGGATGGGAATACTGTGGAATCCACACGGCAAGGGCAGGCTTCAGGTTTTTGTTACAGGGGAAGCAAACAGGCAAAGATAAAGGGGGATCCTCCCCACAGAATCTTCTCTCCCATGGCTCATTGGAAGGCAGTAGAGGAGGGGCAGGTAGAGGTGTGGGGAGGATTGAGCCTGACTCACAGGGAAATGAGTTTCTGTGCAGTGAAAGCAGGGACATGAGCCGAGTAAGGAAACCGTGGTTGGGCACACTGGTTAGGGCCTGCAGGTTGGGTTTGTTTATTGCTTTGGGCTGAGTGTGGGGTGCTGAGCTGTGGTCGGCTGATACTGATCGGCCCACAGAACTGAGCCCCAAAGCCCAAGCGAACTGTCAGATGAAACAGGGGGGGTGCCTTCCTGACCTTCTCACAACAATGCTGGGGTCTGCTATTCACAGATGTTCCCTAGAGAACGGAGTGACAACAGAGAAGGAAAGGAGAGAGAGAATGGTCGGTGAATAGCAGTGAGGCATACTCCCAACACGTGCTTAACATGAAAAATTTATAAAGAAGGAGCTAGTTTATTTGTTTGTTTTTGAGACAAAGTCTTGCTCTGTCACCCTGGACAGAGTGCAGTGGGGTCATCATAGCTCACTGCAACCTCAAACTCCTGGGCTCAAGGGATCCTCCTGCCTCAGCCTCCTGAGTAGCTGGGACTACAGGTGAGCACCACTGCACCCACCACAAGCTAGTTTTTAAAGCTGACACATAGCATTCAAACTTGCAGGCAACAGGCCTAAAGGGCCAGGTCTTCTGCCTTTGAGATTTCTGATTACCAGAAAGAGGATCCAAGTTTTCTCCCTAGGAAAGGGGAGATTTGTTTATCTATGATTTCATGTTTTATAGAGTCACAGTCCATTTATTTTTTCTCACATGTACACCATATCCCCTGGGCGTGACACCTCATGACATCTGCCTCCACATTTCTTTCTGCAGGAGAAGCTGTAGGGACTATAAATGGCTCATTCAAGGAGCAGAGCCCACGACGCTCACAACACCTTGGCCAGCGCTCTTTCTACGCCAGCTCCTTGCCTCCATCATGTAACAAATGGTCTTTTCTGGGAACTTGTACACCCCTTAAAAAGGTAAGGGTGGATTATGGTAATTCTGGGCTGGAAGGTTTGCTTTGGGAGAATGCCATCGGTCACAGCAGTCTCTGCTTCTGGGAGCAAAAACCTGGACTTTGTCCTCATCCATATTGCCTTGCCTATCTCTAACAGAAAGTCTCATTACAAAACACAAC
>NW_012150174.1:1873259-1875816 GCF_000956105.1 Propithecus coquereli
AGCTCCACACCTGCCCTTCTTTGCCCTGTTTGTGATGCTGGGGCTGGACCCTGTAAACATCTCTCCTTTGCTAGCTGGTCATGACCTTAATCTCTGTCCTTGGAGGGAATGGGAGGGTAAGCAAGAATAAAGACATCTTTTCCTGGTCCTGTGTGCTTTGCTTCCTTCCAGCTCCTGCGGTTCTCATCTCCTGCGTAGGACGCCCAGTAGCTCTCACCCCAGAGAGTTTTAGTGGCCTCCCAAGGCCAGGGCAATTTCCTGACAATGTCTGTGGCCTCTCAGTAGGATTTCCAGGGTGTTCACCGGCACCCCACTTAACTCAGCTCAGGCTGCTGCAACAAAATACTACAGCACACTGGGAGTTGGAGCTTCAACATACAAATTTTAAGAAGACACAATGTGTCCAGAGCACTGTGGCTTCCACAGCCTGTTTCCCAGGGAGCTTAGCAGGGTCCCACCTCCTGCCTCCTTGTGGACAACTTCCGAGTAAGCTGAGGAACCCCAGCTGCACTCCCAGGGTCCCACTACACCCCGGGCAGGTCCTTGCTAAGATTCACCAGCACCTCAGTGCAGTTCTTCCTTGTCAACTGTGGCCTGTGGCACCCAGCAAACTCTCTGCCATCCAATGGGAAATGGACTTGCCAACAAGATCTAAATCTCAGCCCTGTGGGGGCCCAATCTCAGCTTCACACCTTCGTTTATTCCTTTCCCTTAATAGTTAATCCTGCTATCAGGTAACAATTCCTTTCACATTATTGCCTGCTTTCTGTCTCTTGACCAGACCTGACTGGTAGAAGGGGTTTTCTCTCTCCAGCTCTCTCTTCACTGCCACCACTGCCACAATTTTGATCTAGTGAAGGTGCAGAAACTTCCAGGAAACACTCATAAGAAGGGTGGCATCACACCTTCATTTAGGCTTGCAATAGGCAATGAAAATAGAGTGGAGGGAAACTGGACTAAAGGCATTTTGTAGATGGGATGGACAGAAATTGGTCAATACTTGGATGTGTAGGTGTTGCGGAGCCATGAGGAGATCAAGGTGGCAGTTCCTGGGGCAGGATTTCACGGTCCACTCCTCCCATGTCTGTGTGCCGTGCACCGAGACACAGAGACCCCTGAGGAACTGAGACCCTAGGAGCAAACAAGGTAATAGGATGTGGTTGACAGGGAATGAGGGGCCTGCACCTGGAAGGGCCTGGAAATAGCAACAATGTAACCACAGGGACCTGGACAGGGAAGTGGGTCTGACTCAGGGAAGGGTTGGTACAGTGTACGCGCCGTGCGACTCCCGAGATTGTCTTCCCGACACCCAAACTCACGGGCACCAGCTACACCTAAACATGGGTGTTCATGGATCACCCCTTCATGTCAAACAGGCAGTCCTTACTGCAAAGAATAACACATAGTTTCAACACAGTCGATCTCTTAAGCGTTTATTAGACCCCTACTGTGTGCCCTCTACCAGCTTCTGTGCACACAGAACTCAGTAATTCCATGTCCCTGCCCACAGGGGCCCACAGCCTGGTCCCTGAGAGCAGAGAGAAGAGAAAGCTCAGTACTTGTCAGGCAGGCCTTTAGGTCTGAAGTGATTGGGGTCTTTGCCACTCCGCCCCCATTTGTTGGCAGCCTGGTCATCCAATGAGTCCTCTGCTCCGTGACCCAGCCATGTCTGGATATTCTCTCTGGCATCACTGTGATGGAGGCAGGCAAGGAGGAGATGAATCACCAGGCCAGCGAGCAAGAGTCCACCCTCCTATACTCCCCTTTCCAAGGGCTCTGAGAGGAGCCCGGAACATGAAGGAAGGAGGGGCTCAGCCCTCCTTACCCCGGACTGGGCACTGTTATGCTGGAGGAGCAGCACCCAGAGGGAGAGGGCTGGGAATCACTCCATGGCCCTTCCTTGTGCTTTCTGGGGGCAGGTTCACACATCTTCAGCAGCCATGCTCTGGCTCAGCCAGCAGCCCAGGCCCTAGGCACGGATAGGGGAATAGGGTGTGCATTGGTGGGGCCAGGCCCTAAAGGAACCTGCTCAGGGCAAGTCCCTGCTGATCCCCCAGGCAGGCAACCCCTGGCACCCATGCCAGCATTCCCAGGAGCTCAAGATACCTGATCACTTCTGCAGCCCAGACACCCCCAGGCCCCCTCTGCGCAGCATCATAGTTCCCCCGAGCGTGGAAGTATTTATCTGCATTTTTGTAATTGGCTTCTTTCATGTCAGAGTAGGCTCTCCACATGTCCCAAGCCCCTGGAAAGGAAAGGAAAAGGCAAAGGGACACCAGGTGAACCCAAAGACTCTGACAACACCTTATAAAGGAATCAAAGAATGAAATATCTTCCACTGACTTTAAGATTTGGGCCTGTGATGCTAGCACCCTTGCATACCGTGAGTTGGGAAGAACATTGCTTAATCCTAGTTGGCTTCTCTAGGTAACTTGAGTCAAGGGACAGCTAGTAGGTGGTCACGTGTGTGTTGCATTGTTGTATTTTGTGACTGACTACTCTGGTGCTATGTGCTACATCTTACTGAGGGCTCTAGGTGATGTGTTTAAAGGAGGGA
>NW_012150174.1:1877146-1883854 GCF_000956105.1 Propithecus coquereli
GGTCGCGCAAACCTTGACATGTTCACAAAACACTCTGCGCTTCCTTGTTCCTGGATCGCCCCCCACCACACCTGTGGCTCAGGAGTGTGCGTTATTGATAAACATCGCAGCAGTTTCTGGAACACGTGTTAGACCCACGAACACAGCCCGAGAAACACTGAACTAGGGGACAGGAGACATTCTAGCCAATCTAAAGGAGCTGAGCTGGGCCACCCAGCACACCCTTAGTTCATCACAGTCCCGTAGCAACACAGAAACTGACAACTCTAGAAGTCTAAAAACAGCCTTCTGAGAGCATCGTTGTGCCATTCGAGAGGTCCAGGGTGGTGTTTCTCTTCGGGAATCCTGTGTGGCTTCTCCCTTCCAGACACTCTGTGCAGACTCCAGCGGCCTGGGCCCGCCGTGATGCAGGGCGGGATCTGTGCCTGTGCAATGCGCCACCAGGGGGCAGCACAGCACCACGGGGCGACCCAGAACCTGCCCTGACCTGAGCACAGTATCCACTACTGACCTGGGGTGGGGACCCCACAAGCAGGTGCCAGGGCCTCCCTGGCCAGCTGGAGAATGACTGATGGGAAAGCCTCGCCCCCGCTCTGCCTCTCTGTGGCTTCTCTAGCGGTCGCCCACATGCACCAGGCACGTGGACCCTACTCGAGGGTGAATCCCACGGCCCGTGGACGCAGCCTCCTCCAGCAGCCTTACCTCCAGCAGCCTCGCTGAGGAACGAAAACAAGCCGCTGACTCCCAGGACCAAGGAAAAGAAAACTAGGCCCGTGAGAAGCTTCATGGTGCTGAAAAGAGAAGAGAGGGTCAAGCGGTCACCGTCCACACTGGCACGTCCCCCTTTGGGATTTGTATTCCAAAGGCAGCCTGGTTGTTTAAGTCCATGGGTTCTCATTAGAATCTTAGCGGCTCATCTAAGAAGCCTTCCAGGGGGACCCCACGCAGAGCCACAAGCCCTCAGGTGTGAACCCCTCAGCCCTGAGCCCTGAGTAAGAGGATCCCAGGTGGAGCAGGTAGAGGAAGGGGGGTTAGGACAGGATGGCCCATCCCTAAAGGAGCCTGTAGTCCACCAAGGAGAATGACCATGTGTTCCCTCCGCCCAGCACAGAACTCACACGGTATACATGAAAAACATGGTAAGTATTTTTAGAAGGAAATTACAAACTTGTTGAGAAAGAGAAAATAGAGTACGTTTTTTTAAAAAAATCACCCCTTTGGAGTCCTTGCTCACCTGATTTCTGGAGGAGCAGAGCTGCTGGTCCCTGCCTGCCAGGGAGCCGGGGCTGCTATTTATACCGAACCTTCCCTGTGGGGTCATGTGAGGGAAGAAAAGGTCATGGGGACAGTCCATGCAGGTCATTTCCCCCACAAAAGTCTGTCAGGACACTTCCTGGACACCAGTGTTTTCTTCATCCACAGGTCATTTTCCTCAGTTGTGCAATCTGAGGAAATGGGATGGGTTTGCTTTGCCCTGGCAGCCGTGGGGTTGGCAGATGGGTCTGATCCTCAGGCTGCAGGAAAGGGGGTAGGGACCCCACGATGGCGGCACCAGGGCTGCTGGAAGGTGTGGAGTGGATCGCGGCTCTTCCACCCAGCACCTGCTTTACTGGTCATTTCCTCAGGATGGCCCCTGCTGGATGGCTTAGCCAATTACGCAATGTCTTTTGTAAGTTGGCTTCTGGCTTGGGGGCAATGCCAAGCAAGGGGCTTCCTCCCTCTCCCACCCAATCCTGGAGACCCACATTGGGACAGTGAGAGTGCTGTGGGATAAATTGGAAGCCCAGCTGGGGAAGCACCAGGCTGCCATCAGGGGAAGGAGGGCAGAGCTCTTTGTCTGCTGTGGTATCTGGGGAGGGGTCACTGTCTGCCAGAAACATCGGCAGGGTCAGCCCAGCTCTGCAGGGGCTGGTGCGGGAGCACAGGGCCGAGAAAGGCTCAGTACCAGAGCTCAGCAGGGCTGCGGCCAGGAAATGCACACAGCCTGCTGCACATAGCAGCTCCTCTGCTTTCTTCTTCTGCAGTCCATCTTCACACCCTGAGGCCTAGACATTTGCAAAAACCCAACAAAATCTTTTGGAAACGGGTAGGGCCAGGGAGGAGGTAAAGGAGGGCCAAGTATCCTGGAAGCAGCAAATCGGGCTCCAGTGTAGACAGTGGTTTGCAGACTGTGTTCTGGAGCCCACGCTGCAACACCCGCCCCTGCATACTTCCCACCACCTTAAACCCGTTGGAGGTGGTACCAACTAGGACAGTCTACACACATACCCACGTGCTAGGCAGAGTGGTGACATCCCCAGGGAGAAAGAGCTCACAGGGAAAAGTGAAATGATTCCAGCTCGGTGTAAAAAATAGCAACACATCATGATCAACTAAAGTTTATGGCACGGGGTTCAAGAATAGTTTAATATCAGAAACATCTATCTTTGTAATTCTTTGTATGGGTAATTAAAGGAAACAGTTACATACCTATTTAAATAGATGCAGAAAATCCATTTCATAATGGATGATGTCTAGTAAGGAAAAAGAAAAACATGTAACAAAATCAGAGTCCCTTTCTGAGTAGATAAAAGCTAAATACCAATAATCTATAGCAACAGTTCTCAAACTGTGTTCCAGAGAACCCTAAGGATTCCCCAGGTCCTTTTAGAGAGGCTTTGAGGTCAACAGTATTTTTTACTAAGACAGAAATTCCATTTTTGTTGTAATTTTTTCATGAGTACAGATGGTATGAAAAGTTCACTGATACGGGTTTTGATGTCCACATTGCAACTGACCTTTAAGAAACTACCACTTGTCAATTTTTGGTGTAGTATTATATAATGGCCATAATTATCTAAATATACTATTAAAATACTTTCCCCTTTTCCAACTATATATCTGTATATGTGGCTGAATTTTCTTCAAATACTTCAACTTAAATAATGTATTGCAAGAGACTGAGGTGTGAGAATCCAGCTATCTTCTAGTAATTCAGACATGAAAAAATTTTCAGAAATGCTAAACCATACTGTTCTCACCAACTTTTTGTTTTGAAAATAGTGGTTTTTCATAAAAATATACTATTTATGTTAACGTGTAATGGATTATTCTTTAAAAATAACTGATAAATGCTGTAATTTTTTTTTCTTTCTGAATTGGTAAATATTGATATACAGAGTCTTCATCAATAACAGTTGTTTGGGGGTTTCGATAATTTTTGAGTATGATGGGATCCTGAGACTAAAAAGTTCGAGAACCCTTCCTCTATAGCAAACATCATGTGGAATGAAGAAATTTCAGGTGCATGCTCAAGAAAGCCAAGAAAGAGACCAGGGTTTCCTGCTCTTACTGTTACTATACCACACACTCCCGAGGGACGTGGTTAATGCTGACTGCAAGAAACACAGGAGGGTAAGAAGTAGAAGAAAAGAAATGAAACTGGTAGTTTCAAGATGACACAACCTTTTACATAGAAAACGCATCAGAATCAAATGGCAAAGTATTATTTAATAGAACTATTAAGAGAATTCAGCGTGACTACCATATTCTAGGTAAAATTTTAAAAATTGATACCATTTCTTTGCAATAATTCTTACCAGTTATTAAAGACAGCATAAAATAGTACCAAATATATTAACTATCTAGGAAATAACTTTCAATAATACACAAACTTTTACAGAGAAAATTTTTAATTCTGTTAAGGAATAAAAAAATCGCGATATACGTCCTACTCGTGGAGATTACGTTTTAGCTTAGTGAAGACAGAAATTCTTCCCAAATCAACTTACAGATTCAATACAATGTGAATAAAAAATTCCTCCGGCAATTTTTATCAGGAATACAGCATTCTTTGTGGAAGAATAAAGTTAACTATGAATAGTTAAGTCAATTTTAAAAAACGAGAGTAAAGAGGGGACATGTACTGGTCTCTGAGACGTGTGAGCAGGGGATCTGCCACAGGAGGGAGACTGCTGCGACTCCTGCCTCAGTCTATGGGGAAGAAGAACTGAGAGGCGTTTGCAGCAGTAGTTATGTCCAAAATAGGTACCAGAGAAGTAGGGCTACACAGCTTTGAAGGTTCTCCTTACTCCAGGCCTAAATGAAACAACTGCATGTAAAATTCTAAGCATAACATTTGGCATTGGGGACCCACATACAAGTGTGCGTACCCCATCCACCTTCCCATATGGAGTGTTAAAGTGGCGTTGGACTGCACCTGGGGAAGGAATGACGGTTCATGAGACATGAAAGAGATCATGAAGCACTGACGAACATCAGATCTCACCCTACCTGTGCCAGCACTAGCAGTGTAGCATGTGCTCTGTGGCACCAGGGTGACAGGACTGTTGCATGAGGTGTGAGGCAGGCATCAGGGAAGGAGGAAATCAAACAGTGGATGGAACACATGGAGGAAAATCATATGACTTGTCCCAGCATGGATGTAGGCAGGTTATGGAGGACTTAGTGAGTACTGCTCCCCAGGTGGTATTAATAATTGTGGAGTAGTAGGTTGGGGGCAAAAACGTATAAAAGCCAAGAAAGGAGGAGGCACTTGCACATGAATGACCAGGAGCTCTAGAACATAGTGGAATCTGTTGTGGAGTAAAGCACTAGGTTCTTGACCACTCTGCAGAGAGAGGAATAGACTAGTAGGTGTGAACTGAGACTGTAGATGCTTTAGGTAGGAGAGGAGAGGTTGCAGGGATATAGAAGAGAAGGAAGCCAGACAAGGATGAAATATCCACTGGCAAGAGTTTCAGACAGTCTGGCTCATCTAAGTAGGATGCTTGAGTCTTTCCAAGAGTGCTGCACAAGTTTGTTTGTTTGTTTGTTTGTTTGTTTTTATAGACAGAGTCTCACTCTGTCTCCCAAGCTGGAATGCAGTGATGTAATTATAGCTCACTGCAGCCTTGAACTCCTGGGTCAGGTGATTCCCTTGCCTCAGCCTCCTGAGTAGCTGGGACTATGAGTGCACACCACCATGCCTAGATAATTTTTTAAATCTTTTCTAGAGATGGGGTCTCGCTATATTGTCCAGGCTGGTCTTGAACTCCAGGCCTCAAGTGACATGCCCACCTGGGCCTAACAAACTGCTGAGATTACAGGCATGAGCCACCATGCCTGGCCTGGCCTACCAGTTGTATTAATCATGTCTCTTCATTCTGTGTTTTGATGCTTGACATCTTGGGGCTTTGCTGACCCTGGAGGGACTGTTGGTCCCAGAGCTAGCCAATACCTAGAGATAGGAAATGACTCACCTGGGAGCATGCATTTCATGTACAAGCCACCACTCCAGAGCCCACATCCCCATCCACCCCCTTTATTAGGCTCTTGTACTCTGGGACACTATCCACCTGCCTGATCACCCCAGAGCCAGGTCCCAGAAGAGTAGCGACAGCCCCTATGCCCAAGAGCATGCTGATATTTTTCAAACTGGCCAATCCTAAGCCTGTTTAAGCTTCCACAACATTCCTTCCTGCAGAAACACAACTGGGACTCTTGTGCATGTTTCCCCCATTGCCCCACCTCCTGACTTACCACCTGCTTCCCTGTGCGGTTCCCTTGGCACACTGTGTGCCCCCTTCTCTCAGGAACTGTCATAACAGACTATCTTTGCAATGACAGTCATCTCTCGATCTGTTGGCCTTGCCACGCCTGAATAACAATAAAACCTACATTTTAAAATAGAAATCTTCTCATTCAAAGTATTTCCAGCAGAAGAGACAGCCAAACTGTTGAACGTTCTCCCAAAAGAAAAAACAAACACAAACTCCCAGAAACATCCTCAGGGGGAGGGAAGAATCTTGAGTGAGCAAAGCAGGAGTACTAGTGGGGACAGGTGACCTGCTGGCCCTGAGGTGTGAAGGGAGGTCAGGACTTGGAGCTTGTAAGTCTCCCACTGGAGACGGGAGGGGGTGGAGCGAATGTCTGCACACACACGTGGCATTTCCTCCCCTGACAGCTGCCACCTATCTGAGGAACCCACACCAGAGGTTAGAAAACGGCTGTCCTGGTGCAAGTTAGGAATAGATTCGGGGCATGTTGTAGCCACAGGAAGCCGCAGGCTCAATTCTTCCTTGACTCTGAAACCTTTTCACTGGTCCTAACGCCCAGTAATTCCAGGCCAAGTGTGCCAGGCCTGCAGGTGAACCCATCTTTAGCCAAGAAGCAAAGGTTTGCCAGTCAGGGGCTCAAGTCATCATTATCCTCAATCTTCCTATGCGTGGAGCCTACCCCAGCTCCCTGTGTAACATCTGCTGGGGTTGCATCTCCTTGCTGTGAGTTCCCCACACCTGGGAATGGATGGGGTGAGCCTGGGCTCCTGAATAAGGTTGGGGTCCCCAGAGAGGTGGGGGGCCCTGCCTCTGGGGCGTGTGCCCACCCGGCAGGTCTGATCAGAGAACATACACTGAGAGGTTATGGAAAAGATGATGTGTCAAGAGAGATGTGGGTCTCCCTGTAGGCAGAGAATATCTTTAAATAAAGGAAATTGGAAGGCAAATCACTTGGATCCAAAAGCACTTTTTGTTTATTGAACCACTGTGTTGTAAACCATGTGTCTCTGAAGGTAAGAGAGCCTGGGGAGTTGCAGGATGTTTAGGACATGGAGAGCCAAACAAGGACTCCTCCTCTTGCTAACTAATCAGATTGGGATAGACTCTCCAGTAATCTACAAATGCAACTTTGCTCAATCATAAGCGGTAAATTTCCCATGTTGGATTTTCC
>NW_012150174.1:1884544-1916670 GCF_000956105.1 Propithecus coquereli
CATTTCTGATGCTCAGCCTGCTAAGTAGAAGAACAGGAGGGAGGTCTTTTCTCCTGTCCTCCCCATGGCAGTAATTGCCAGCCTGCTGCCTGGAGGGCAGGAAGCAAAGTGGCAGGTGACCTTTGACAGCTGAGCCATTCTGATTTTACTTATTATGATGAGACAGGATGGGAATGAGACATGAGGTTCGTACCTGGGGATTGTTCTTCTCTGGGGAGACAATAATCAGGATGGCCAGTGTCACTTTGCTTTCTCTTTTCTTTCATTATGCATTTTGTACACATAGTCTTTCCCATTTAACTTATTGGAATCTAACTGATTTATCATCACATAAGCATGAGCTTTCTCGCTTGACGTGTATAATCATTTTCCCCTCAATTACAAGTCCCATTTTCATGGAGGCATATCTTGGAGCTGGTCATCCCCTGTGTCCTCCCATTTTATGCCCAGTATGTAGCGCAGTGAGGCGCATAGAAGGCACTCAGTGAATAGCTGATGAATGAGTAAGTGAATGAACATGTCATTGCAGGAAATTCTGAAAACCCAGAATAACATGAATTTTTCCCACTATCTGGAAACACACGTACCATTTGATGGACAATGTCCTAGGGTGTGTTTCACTAGGGGAACGTGTCTTTGAACAAAAACGGAATCATATTTTATTGTGCTCTTTCCCTTAAGACATTAGCTATACTCCTCCAGGTCATTAAATGTCCTTCCACACATCAGTACATGACAGAGTCGAAGTTGTACTAGGTCTGTCTGTGACGGGAACTCCATGTCACAACCCCTACTGGGAAGGTGTGTTTTGTAATGAGACTTTCTGTAAGAGACAGGCAAGGCAAAATGGAATGGGGACAAAGTCCAGGTTTCCGATTCCAGGAGCTGAGACTGCTGTGACCGATGGCATTCTCCCAAACCAAACCTTCCAACCTGGAATTACCATAAACCATCTTCATCTTTTTTTTTTTTTCAGTATCAAGAATAATCTTTATTAAGACCACAATTAGTAAAAGGTTATATAGTGTTTTAAAAACATCCCAGAATCCACCGCGGGCAACAAGTGCTAGGGAATAAACATCAAAGCATAAGAGCAAATAGTGCCCTGGTGTGTGATGTTAAACTTTTCATTTGTTTAATTAAATCCATCTTTTCTCCAATTTAGGCAAAGGTTATATAGCAGAAGATGACATTTGTCACGGGTGGTTCATAAAATGGCAGTGGCTATGCTTCCAAATCTTGTTCACAGCGTCTTCCAGGCATATTACGTAATACTTAGACATCCTGGTTTGCTCCCTGGGAGGAAACCAGATGATGGTTTCAATGTTACAAGAGAAACAGACATGGAAACTTTGTCCGTGTGACTAGTCCTCATAGATGTGTGACTTATCTATATGCTCAATGGGCTAAAGAGAAACAACAAATTATGTGTAATTAGAGAAAAAATAAATTCAGTTCTTTTCAGGCATAAATGTGTATTTAAAATTTCCTAGTAAACAAATAATACTTCTATTAATATAAGTGAAGAATCTCCCATATTTCCAAATGATGGTGAATGGACCTTATAATGAATTTTATATTTGATCTCTTCTTTGTAAATATGGTTGTGAAAATTGAGTTATATATTCTTCTTTTTAAAAATTCTCCCCTTAACACACACTTGTCAGACAATGTGGCACACTACGCGACACCACCAGGAAGATGCCTGAGAAGGCAGACGTGCCCTCCTCACTACCTCCCCCACTTTGTTTTACTTTGGGGATTTAACATCAAAATATAAACTCTTGGAAGGTCTTAATCTTTTCACATCTTCTTTAAAGATCAGTCTTTTCTTCGTAACGACACCTGCATGCGGCTCGCTGACTGTCCAGGTAGGGTTTACAGCCTAAATGTATGACGCTGTCAAACAAGAGCTCCACCGTTTTCTCACATGCCTGGACGTACTGAGCCAGTCCCAGTGTCTTCTGCACGGCCCGGCAGATCTTGGACAGGCAGTACTGGAACTCCTCATCACAGTCATTCTTGCTTTGGCCACAGGTCTCATAGCACCTGTCGTGTTGGTTGCAGCACTTTGTCAGGGAAGGGATCCCAATGTTAAGATGAACACCAAACAGTGGAGAGCCACAGCCATTCGGCGGGGAGGGTTTATAACCATAAGGTGGGAAAGGCTTAGATCCGTCGCTGCACTTGTACTGGCAGAGCCCGTCCTCGCCTCCCAGGAGGTCCAAGGCGGCGTTCAGGTACGTGTCTATCTTGTGCACGCCGTTGTGGATGGTCTTCAGCGTGGCCCTCCAGTCGGTGCTCTGGGCCTGCTCCTGGCACCCGACGGCGGCGGCCAGCAGGGCCAGCAGGGCCAGTAGGAACCGGAGCGGGGGCCGCGGGAGCCGGGCCATCCGCGCAGCGCCAGGCCGCGCCGGGATCCTTGAGCCCCCGAGCCGCGGCGGCGGGCGCGCCCCCACGGAGCCCCCGGGACGCCCTAGGCAGCTGCGGGGGTCCCGGGGTGTGCGGCCGCCGCCGGCTCCACGCCCACGCCTCCTTCCCAGCCCGCGGCACCCACGCTGCCCTCACAGAGCCGCCTCCCGGCGGCAGCGCCGCAGCGGAGCCGCGCGCCCAGCGCCCCCACCTTCATCTTTTTAAGGGGTTTACAAGTTCCCAGAAAAGAACATTTGTCATGTGATGGAGGCAAGGAGCTGGGGTAGAAAGAGCACTGGCCAAGGTGTTGTGAGTGTCCTGGGGTCTGTTCCTTCAATGAGCCGTTTATAGCCCCTCCATTAGAAAGGGATTTGGAGGTGGATTTCTTCTTAATGAGTAAAAGAGTGTCATCCCTAGGGGATGTGGTGTACATGTAAGAAAAATAAATAGGCTGGGACCTTGTAAAAGATGAATTCATAGATAAACAGATCTTCCCTTTCCTAGGGAAAAAACCTGGATCTCCTTCCAGTAATTAGAAATGTCACAAAGCAGAAGACCTGGCCCATTAGGCCTGTTGCTTGCAAGTTTGAATGCTGTGTGTCAGCTTTAAAAACTAGCTCCTTTATAAATTTTTCACGTTAAGCACGTGTTGGGAGTATGCCTCACTGCCATTCACTGACCACTCTCTCTCTCCTTTCTGCCTCTGTTGTCCCTCTGTCCTCTAGAGAACGTCTGTGAATAGCAGGGCCCAGCATCGTTGTGAGAAGGTCAGAAAGGCACCCCCACTGTTTCATCTGACAGTTCCCTTGGGCTTTGGGGCTCAGTTCTGTGGGCCGATCAGTATTAGCCGACCACAGCTCAGCACCCCACACTCAGCCCAAAGCAATAAACAAACCCAACCTGCAGGCCCTAACCAGTGTGCCCAACCACGGTTTCCTCACCCGGCTCATGTCCCTGCTTTCACTGCACAGAAACTCATTTCCCTGTGAGTCAGGCTCAATCCTCCCCACACCTCTACCTGCCCCTCCTCTACTGCCTTCCAATGAGCCGTGGGCGAGAGGTTCTGTGGGAAGGATCCCCCTTTATCTTTGCCTGTTTGCTTCCCCTGTAATAAAAACCTGAAGCCTGCCCTTGCCGTGTGGATTCCACAGTATTCCCATCCTCACCCGCGGGCGAGGCGTCCTGCGGTGCCTCCTCAACAGCCAAATGGGAGAGAGGGGTCCGCAGCCACTTGCCGCCCTCTGCCATTTCCACCTTCTTCACCTCGAATTCTTTGTGACTTATCTTTTCTGAAAGCACTGCCGAATTCTTTACTCCTTTCTCTCCAGTTTTACCAATGGTATCTGCACTTGTGATTTCTAAATGAGAGGGATTTTCAAGAACACATTCCTGAAGACCCCCCCAAACTTGCTATGCCAGAACCACCACGATTCTGGCCCAGGAATCTGCATTGTTCAAACACCCTCCAGATGCTGCTGATGTAGACAATCTGGTTAGTAATGTTCGGGCACAAAGCATCTCTCTATTGTATTTGTTGATAGAACTTTATAATCCTCTCCCACCCTTCTGGAAAATTTCCACAGCTCATTCACAGCTCTTGATCTGACATATTCACTGCCAATATTCTTAGTGACAATAACTATATTGTTGAACCTTCCGGATACACTGGCTTCACCAACTCTAGCCCCTACTCCTGAACTAATTTTTAAACAGTTTCTTTTTATTCTACCTAAAGAATGGCTCTCACATGAGTTTCCCTCCTCTTTATTGCCACTGACTTTGAATTCAGATCCAGGCAAAAATTCTCCTCCCTGGAAGAGCCTTCCCAGTAGCCACACCCCAGATTCTGGGAGAGAGTTTGTGGTTCCCAAGCACATGGTTCACAGCTGCTGGGTCATCTCACCCCTCTGCTCAGAGCTGCTTTCACATGTGTCTGTTCCCCTGCTGGACTGCAGGCCCCTCTAACTAACTAACATTTAGACAGTAGCTTACAGGTCATAAAAATGCTTTCCTTTCTATTTTCCTGTGTAACTTTCCATTCATTTGACAACATTTACTATTCTAAAGGGGAATTGAGACATGCAGACAGACACAACACAATTTAACAAGAGCCTAAACAGAGGCACACATGGGTGGCATTCCGAACTCTACTAGGGTATGGCAAGCCAGTGAATAGTATTATAATAGCTGCTGATTTTTTTTACTGAAAATGCAACACTATGCTCTATGTTAACATGCTTTATTTGATCTAAGTCACAGAGAATCTTTGAAATTCTTGGTGAAGACACCGCAGTTTAGAGGTACATGTTTAGGACGTTCTCTGAGGTCACACAGGTAACGGATGCAGAGCCAGGACTGAAGGCTGGTTTGTCTGACTCAGAACCTGTGATACACTAAACAAGGCCAAGAAGGTCAGCTGTGGAGACCCCCTCTCCACTCTAGCATGATAGGGAACATGCTAAGACCAGGGAATTTGTGAGCATGGGCCCCCTGTCATACTTCATTTCCTATAAAATCAGTTCCTTGATCAGAAGCAATGCCTTTGGCTCTCTCACTATTGGATAAGTGTGGGTGTGCCATTCTCCCCAGAACCCCAGATTGTAGTTGGAGGGTTTCCGAGAGACTACAGGTTGACGACCCTTCAGTACTTCATATACGAAGCCATGAGCTGGGCTGCATCTGTAGGTAGCGAGGTCAGGGGGCTCAGCTGTGGAGATCTGGGGGCAGCAGAGTGACAGAAGAGTAAGGAAGCGGGTTGTGGGGGGAGAGATGACCCAGCTTGCAGTGATGGCTGGTACCTACTGATTCTTACTTCTAATGGAGGTTCCACTTGGATAACAGGCTGGCCAGACAATAGAAGAATCAAACAATAGAAGAATGTCCCCCACTGTGCCCTCTCCCCACCCCCACTGCCTTCCCAGGATTCCTAGCCTGGCTTCTCTGGAAGCAGAGCTGACCCAAAGTCTGCCATCCAGGTGTTTTACTTGGGATTGACCTTGGGGTTCAAGACTGAAAGACGGGGGAGTAAAACAGGAAGGAGCAAGGCTAATGCCAGGACATGTTACAGGGCTGGCCACAGGTAAAGGCCACATGACTGGTGGTCAGTCCCACTGGGACTTTCTGAGGAATATAGTAAGAAGTGTCCCAGCACCCTCCACTGGGAGTCAGAGAGAAAAGCACCTACCCACCGGCTTCCATCTCCTATTGGTAAAGGGTATCCCCCCATCGTTAACTTTCCTGCCTTTCTTGGTTGTGCACATGTGGGTGCCCAGCGGGTTTCCCTGGAGTACGCAGTGGAAGGTCCGTGGAGCCGACCCAAAGCAAGGTGCTGCCAGGCTGTGCCTGCATGACACGGGTCAAAGCCCACGTGGAGCTCACCGCTGTGGCAGTGCCTGGACAAAGAGGAGGGGGCTCGTGGGTCTCAAGTTGTTCATCGGCCGCTTCTGGTACACGGCACAATGCTCTGCTTTTCTAAAGCGAGTGGGAACGTGTAGACCTCCCCAAGGCATGAACACAGCAAGTTCACTCAGGAACGAAGGGATTGATTGAATCTTAGACTGAGAATAAGAGTGAAGAGGAAACACACTGGGTAGCAAGATGGGGAGAGAGGCAGGGCAATTGGGCAAGACAGAGAACTAGAAACTGCCATGGGCGGATGAATGAGCCGGCCATTAGCCTTGTGGTCCCACAAAGACAGATGCCAGTGCCAGTGGGAACATGATCTGAAGCACAGCGCTTCATAGGACACTGAAGACATTTAGGGCGGCTCCCGTGCTTTAATAGGTTTAGGGACAGGGTGGCATTCCTAGAAACAATATTAGAGCTATTACACACCACATAATATCTTGCTTAAAATAACTTGTTTTTGTTTTCTTACAACAAACGTTCTTTGTCAGAAGCTGGGGTAAACTTAGGGTAATATGCTGGCCATTATGGTTAGGGAATCCAAGGGACATTTGACTCTTATGCCCAAACCAAACCCACAAGGTCCTCAGTGGAGACAAGTTCCAAGGGCAATGACCAGCAGCTTTATTGTTAGCTTGAGGTTTGGCCGCAAACTCCAAAGCAGAACGCAGGTAAGCTGGGCTGCACTGCGTGGTCTGGGCTAGCGATCTAAGAGGCCTAGTTCCAAACTCCGTCTCCAGCCCCCCAGGTCGGAAAGGCCATTGCCGTCAGCACCCCCCAGCACTAGGGGAGGGGAACCAGGCAGCCTGAGCTCATGTTTGACCCGCTCAGAGCCAAGTTCCCACCGCACACTCATAGAAGGCCTTTTCCAAAGCCATTTAAAGCTAAATAACTGAGAACAGAACAAGCTGTGAGACCTGCTGTTTCACTTCCTTTACTTAGGGCAAGGCTACCTTGCTGTAACAAAACACTCCAAAATGCAGAAGCTTAAGGAATAGACGAACTTATGCCTCACTCAACATTTTGTGGCTGGTGTTCCAGCTACCATCTCTCAGGTTCCTGCCAAGTTGCTGCTCTTACACGCCTGTGACTGAATCCTGCTACTCAAGCGTGAGCCGAGGACCAGCAGCATCAGCATCACCCGGGATCTTGTCACAAATGCAAAATCTCAGGCTCCACCCTAGAGCTACTGTGGCGGTCAGGACCACTTACTAATGTGTAGGCACTAGTGCAGAATAAAAGTGTGGAGACTCTTGTGCAGAAATTACTAGGAATTCCAAGCCCACGAAAGCAGAGCATTAAACCAAGCACAGGCCCTCTCAAGCTCGGGGCTCTGTGCACTGCACAGGCCTCACTTCCCTGCAGCCGGACAGGTTAGCAGGAAAAGCTACACAGCCAGGGCATTAGAAACACTGATACTATGCCACTGAACTCAGGCTTTGCCTACTAATATCAGATACAGATGCCTGCAGCGCTACAGGAATGTAGTAACTCAAACATTAATAGTAAGTGGAGTCACCCAGTTGGAACAATGTATTACCTGGGCAAGCTGGGAATATGGCAACGGGGTCCACACTCTCTGTGTTAAGGACACGGTGGTGCTGACCTCTTGACCCCTATGGGAAGATCTAATGGGGAACAAGTGGGGGTTCTCCAGGCCTTTCTTGCTGTTCCTATTTGTTCCACTGGACCAGGGTTGGCTGGGAGCCACAGGCTCCTCATCTAGGCACAGCAGCACGTGCTGTGTTTTGCAGGTATTCAGGAAGTTTAGTGGTATCAGATTCCTACGAAATGAAGGGCTGGGAAAGGCTGGTTTCAGCTGTGAGCTCTATCTGACGTTACTGCTCCTGACACGAGGGGATAATCAGCTCCACATTTTGCACATGCCATGTAGAACAGAAGGGACAGAACCCGCCTGAACCTCAGCAGGTAGGCACAGGTGAAGGTTATACCCATTTGCAGTCAGGATTCTCCTTGCCACCTTTATAATTCCCAAACAGGTCACACCCTTCATGGGTAAGAAGAAACAGAAGGACCAGATCGACCAGACACCAGATGGCTGTGGAGGCTCACAACTAACTTTTCCACCAAGGAATACACCTGAGAACCCCTAACTGATCTTAAGGTACTTTTCAGAAAAATCAGCAAGATCTAAGGAGCTCCTGGATCTCCAGATAAATGAAAAGCTGTTCCTGTTTCTAAAACCAGCCTCTGTCTGATCAAACTGGGAGGCCAGAAGCGGACGGCAACGGAATGAGACAGCTGGCCCTTGATACCGGACCAGGCCTGTATTAATGCAACCTAAGCTTTACCTTGTTATACATACAACTCTACACTCCATAACTACTCATCCCTACCTCCTCAATTTAACCTCAGAAAAAAAATTATTCAGGAACTTTGGTTCATTTCTTGGATAGAGTTCTTAATGACTCATTCCCTACTTGGGGGGCCCCTCTCACTAATACACCTATGTCTCATATTCTCTGTGCCCCCTCAGAATACATTTTTGTCTGTGGGACAAATGGCCAACACTAGGCCTATGGATGCCTTGACAGCTGGCACATAGGAGGTATTTGTTTGCTAGGATATTTAGTCAGTCCTTTCTCTGTTCACAACTCTATCAATACTTGGCATTGGACCAGTCCTTAAAACTTTTTGCTGGAACAAAAAGATTTATATCATATCTCCTCCAGGTAAGTATTTATTAGGCAGCCTACCGGATGGTATAGAATATTTCTTTGGGTGAACTCTGTTACCCTGGTGGGGAGTTGCTGCTCATGAACATATGATTAGAAACTGTTCCATCACCCTGGGAAGGCTTGCCAATGAGACCACATTGACCACAGTGGCTCAACAAAGAGGGCTAGATTCTTTGGCTAGAGTAGTACTAGATAATAGAATTGCTCTAAATTATATATTGGCTGAGCAAGAAGGTGTTTGTGCTATGGCTAATGCATCATGCTGTGTTTACATTAATATTTTTGCAGAAGTTGAACCCCCTCTAGATAAAATTAGACAAGAAGCCACCTGGCTCCAACAAAGTATCCCCTAAAGAACCTGAATATAATGTTAGAAAACTTATTTTCATGGATTCCATTGGGAATAAGATATATTTCTGATGGTCTACTTAAACTAGGAATTATAATTTTATGTGTGTCGAGATTTCCTTCTTGTCAAGGTGTGTACCTGTACCTGCTGTTTATCTTGAATTTTTAAATCAATGCCCTCTGTTCATGAAATGATTATCCAATATGCAAAAGAGTTCCCTGGCCCACCTCCACCTGTCTGGCTGCAACCTGGGACCTGTGAGTATTTACAATTAAATGTAAAACAATTTTATTCTGCATATTCAGACTTATGCCTTTTATCAGTAGGAAGTAGCTGGAGCAGTTGTTACCCAATTCCCTCAACATTGAGGAATGAACTACAAAAGGAGGGATTGTAACTGTAGGACCAGCTAAAATTGGCCCTACTCCGTTGCTAACGAAATGTTAAATTATCTTGTAGGTATGACAGAGCCAAAACTGCAAGTCATGTAGCCCGGGCATGCACAGTAGAAAAAAACTTTGACCTCTAACAACACCTGGAATGAACATTTCCTCCCCATGAAACCAAGAAGGCCAGGACGACTGGACTCTAAATACCAGAACTCTTTAAGAAAGAAGGGGTCCATTGGCCCAGAAAATCCATTGCTAAAATCTGCCTCAGTAAACCTTACTGCAAATAGCCAAATTTGAAGCCCTCCTATCAGACTCTGCCAGGCTAACACTCCTAATACTTTCTCTTGCCCTTTGACCTCCTTAAAACTTGCCCCAGACGCTAAAACAAGGAGAAAGATTTGAGCCATGTCTCCTGTCTCCTTGCTGGTTGGCGTTGCAACAAAGCCTTTCTTTTCTCTAAAGCCAGTGCCATAGTATTGGCTTTTATGCACATCTGGAAGTGAGCCATTGCTCAGTTACACTTTCTATTTTGTAGACTGGATGCTGCCCAGTTCATGAATTGCTAATAAAAGCCCATTAGATCTTTAAAACTCAATTTGTTAAAATTTTGTTCTTTGACACATTCCCCAAGGATTAGTATGGCTATATCTAGAGGGACAAAGGAAAGAATTTGTGGAACTTTGAATTAGAAGGGGGTAATCCCAAGTATGTACTAAGAAATTTGTAATAACTGGCTCTCCAGAAAAAAAATAATAAAGCCCTGATTTACAGTATTTGACAATTCCCATGTTTTATATTCTCCCACCGTAGTTTATTCCAAACTACCAATGGCTTAACAATTGCCTTGAAAAATCCCTGAAAACTTAATAATCAGCTCTCCTAAGCTGGTATGAGCCAGCTCTAGCACACCACTGGGCAGTCTGTTCTAAAAGGTAGAGACTACTAGCTATATGTTTGAATTTAAGTTGAGAGTTTTAATGAATCCCCAGGAGAAAAAAAAAAGAAGCAACACAAAACTTCTAATCCTTTAAAAAGTGCTAGCTTTTAAAGAAAACTCTCCAGAGAAAATAAAATACCACAATGTTTACACAGGTTGTAGAAATTGGTCATCAGAGAACTGAATAAAATAACAGCCTACTTTCTCCACCAAGAGTGAGACGGGAAACAGACAGAAAATCCCAACTTGCTACATTTCTGAAAGTTGCCAGTTTCATAACCTGGGGAGGAAAAAATAGATCTGTGTGAAGAAAATAAATAAAGAGAAAGAATAAAGCACTAAAAAAGATTTAGTGCACGGCTGTAAACTATAATTTTGTTGAATTGTGAGTTTGTTAAATATAAAATACGTTTACTTCCATAAAAAATAACTGACAATAGAGTGAAAATAAAACCACAAACTGGGGCAAGATATTTGCAGCACACATAATCAAAAGTCTTTGTATCAAGTATATAAAGAACTCCTACACATCAATAAAAAAGGGAAAAAAGTAAATGAATAGAAATTTCACAGAAGAGAAAGCGCAAATGGCTTATAAATCTGTAAAAATTGTCAATCTCATCAATAATCAAGAAAATATGAATTTAAACTACAATGTGATAGTACTCATCACTCACCAATTTGATATAAAAAATAAGTATGGCCTAGAATGTGGAGCAAGGAGGCCACTCACCCACTGCTGGTGGGGATATAAATCAGTACGTTTATTTTAGAAAAACAATTTGGCATTATCAACTAAAGTTCAACACAGTCACTGCCTATTCCACTCCTGGGTCTGTACCCATAGAAACTCTTATACCAGGAGACATGTACAAGATTGTTTAAAACACCATTGCAATAGCAAAAAAGAATCAATCCCGATGTTATGGAATGAGTTATGATGTATTCATACTTTGGAACATTATTCAGCATTGAAAATGAAAGTACTACCACAACAGACATCAACATGCCTATATCTAAAGAACATATTTTTGATTAAAATAAGCCAGTGACCAGAGAATCATACAACATAATTCTGTTTACAGAAAGCTCAGAACCAGACAAATGCCTAAATAGTATGTTGTTTCTGGATACATACATCAGACAAAAATAATTTTTAAAAAGCAAAGGAACAATAAGGGCAAAGTTTACGTTGAGGGTTACCTTGGAGAAAGAGCAGGAAGGAGTGTGTAGCCAAAGAGAGGAACACAAGGAGCTCCTGAGATATCAGCAACGTTCTATTTTTTGGATTGCTTGGGGAGCTCACAGTGGGGTAATAATCCAAAAAATTTAACTAGTAAAGTAATATAAATTAATATATAAAAAGTTAATATATTAAATTTAAAAATCGTGCTACTGATTCTCCATATAAACAGAAGTATGTAAATGTAAAACTGCGTACCAAAAGTTATGGTTGTAGCACAAATCATTCCTCAAATCCTTCTAATAATTTCCAAATTATTTGTTGATTTCTTAGTTGGTGTGTGTGTTGCTTCACATGTGTCACTTTTTAAGTGATGCCCCATTCTCTGCCTTGATTTGCCATGGAGAAGCATGTGTACTCCTCCAATGACTTTGCCATCAGACTGACAGTTGTTGGGTGATGCATAGTTTCAATAGGTAGAGAAAGAAATGGTCCACGGTGTTGAATTCTTTTTCTGCCACGTAAAGTAACATAGTCACAGGTTGCAAGGATTAGGCAGTAAACATCTTTTTTAGGGGGTAGGGGAGGGATTGTTTTATCTACCACACTAACATACTCTTTTAGCTAAGGTTTTCTTTAAATTTTTAAAAAGGTATTTTAATGATATTGGACATATAATTTTTTAGAAACCAGTAATATTTTAAATAGTACATGAATTGTACACTTAAAGGTTGCCCACATACGTTCTCACCTGGATATGAAATGAGTAGTTAATATTAGAAAGAGAAATCTGAAGAGTAAGAAAAAGGAATTCGTGCAGATGAAAATTCTGAGTAAGCACTGTTTCACTATAACAAAGTAGTGACTTTAGATGCAAAAGATTATATATTCAACATTCCATCTGCTAATAATTCTACTTTAGCCTTTTCTTTGTGGTAAGTTTTGAGCTTCTCAAGCCCATCTCTCTCAGCACTACCTACTGGAATTCCAGGAAATTCCAGAGCTTAGCCTTAAAAAACTACAGGCCTCATAACTGCTGGTGAAAGAAGTGTCTGTAAATTAGAAGGAATGTTCTCTCTTGTCTTGAGGCTGCAAGAAATGCTGCTGATTTTCTGCATCATAAACACATTCTTGTGACAGTTATTTCTAACAAAGAACCTTGAAAAGACATCCAAACTTCAAGGATGGTTGCTATGTTTTATAAAATTAAATCTTGATATTTAAAACTGTAGTTCTTATTTGTAATCTTACTTATTAATGTGTTGCCTTAGTAATAATATTTTAATTAACCTTTCTGTCTTCAGGAAAGTATAAATTATTATGCATTTTCTTGGTTAACCTGGAAGAGCTAGAATTCATTAAGGGCTTTACATGTGCCCGGAACTAATCAAAGCCCCTGTCAGCATTGATCATTTAGTCCTCACAACAATCCTACAAGGTAAGTACCATTATTTTCCTCATTTCATATTTGGGGAATATAAAATTTTTCTTGCTGGGTCTTAAGACTGAGGCTTAGGTCTGAGATGCCATTCTTGTATCAATGGACCTGTGGACTTTTTTATTTTTGTTTTTCCAGTTCTTAATAGAACTAAGTCTTGGTGTTCTCCTATTCTACTTAAATTAATTGTTAACAGAAAAAAGTGGAGGCCTCTTGGGCCTCTCAAGTAGCCTGGTCACATGTGGCTATTACAATAGGGTCACCATCTAATTTATTCTCCATTCCAGGTCATTTTTGAGAGTGAAAGGAGGTGCCACTGTTAATGATTAAGTTTGGACAATAAACACTGAGACTATCTAGCGCAAACCAGGACACAGTCACTTATAGGAGGCTGTTGGGAAATCCCCTTAAAGCCTGGAGGTTCGGTATCACCATGACAGGAAATCTTTCTTTTTCAGGAGAAACAATTGAAAATAGTTGGCTGGCACTATTGTTATTGTTCTAAGCATGGTACTGGAAGGAACTGTGTGTCCCTTCCAGAAGGCAGAACAAAGGCAAAGAACATGCAAGGCTTGTAAAAGGCCTGAAAAAGTGCTCCCATGCACAGCAGGACCAGTGGCTGTGGATGGTTGACACCATTCCTCCTCTCTGTTCCCACCTTCTTGTCTATTCCTAGGACCAAGTGAGCCAAGCCAGCTCAGAGTTAAATCTGACCACAGGGAATCCCACCTTTTCCAAGGAATGGAAGTTGTGTAGGGAGTATCTGGTATATTGTTTAGCATTGCCTTGGATAAGAACAAAAGGGACAGGGAAATCCTTTGACAGTTATTTGCCCTAAAACTTTCCCCTCATTGTGCCAAAAGGAATTAAAATCAGGCCCACACCTAGAAAGAGCCATAATTCCTAATTCTGGCAGGCTCTCATCTATGACAATGATTCCCAAACATTGTATAACTCTGGCCTGATTTGCTTCATCCTGGGTCACTGCTCCTCTTCCTAATATCCTACTCAAATTTCCTCTAGTCTTGTAACAAAAGTTAGAAGTCCATCTTTATTTTCCTATGGGCTACCAGTTGAACACAAGTCTCACCTCCTTCTTGGCTGTTATATGCTACCTTCCAACATCTCTGCTGTCAAGTCTCCATAATTTGCTTGCAGTAGTCTTGGAGATTATTTCCCTAGTATCTTCAACACACTGCCCACATTCCTCTTCTTCCAGCAAAAACTCCAGGCAAAAATCCTGAGCTATTATTCCCTGGGCTGGGCCTTGCTTGCCCTACTGCATTCCTCAGGCTTCCAGCCCAGGCTCCCATTGTGAGTACGACCAGATCTGATATCCTCTGGATTCCCTCATCGTCTCTGCCATGTTACACATGCATCCTTCTTTCTTCTCTAGGAAAATCCAATGGTCTTTAAATTTTTCATTTTGGATGAAGGGGAAGGGATGGGGCAGTTGAGTGGACCAGGGACTCCATCCCCTTGATAGCACCTGCATGAAATTTCTTCCCAAGATAATTTTACTAAACTCACATAGTAAAGCACGGTATTGCTTTTCTGGTTAAAACAGCTGTTCTCTAACATCACACTTCCCAGTGTTCTTGTGATGCACCCCAGCTCTCTCTGCCTTCTCCCTGAATCTGCTATTCTGATAATTTAGCAGCTGTGGGCCATTTGCTGCTCATCTTTATCATGTGTCATTTCTACGTGACTTTGTAGCAAATTTCTAAGCTATAATTCAACATTCCTGGATTATAGCATCTTCCAGATATAACCTGCCATATGACCTTCAATAGCAATGATCATGAATACACTTGAGTCTGGAAGACTCCCTTTTCTGGTGCTGAAAGTTTTATTTTTTTGGGTCGACTATCTCCTTTCTTTCCTATTCCTACAGCCTATGGTCCCTAGGGTCCTAGCTTCATTCTGAGCAATGGAGCCAGGTGAGCTGTTTCGTTTACCCTGTATTCTCACATTCTTTAGACAATCAGATCTCTTTTTCTGATATTGATTGCCCTTTGCAGTAAATTGTCAGTACATTATTGCATGAGGGGTGGGGATATTTTCCCCATCGGTAGCGAGACTGGAAACAGGCAGAAAACCCTAAATTGCTACACTTCTGCAAGTTACCAGATTGCACAATCTGGGAAAAAAATTAGTTCTGTATGAAGAAAAATCCTGATGCTCTGCATGCTGTGTTCTGGCCAAGAGGGATTGTGCAAGAGGGAGGAGAGATCTGGTCCATTAGCAACGAGTCAGTATATATAGCACCAGCCACATCTCTCCAGCAGGCGGCATCAGTAGCTCAGCTTCACCGGAGGCCTCAGCAGGAACGAACAGCCAAAGGTGAATTGCTAGAACTTTCCAATAGTTTTACTCTTTGGAGATTCTCTTTCTGCACCAGCATTCCTGTGCCGCATCTCAGCTTTTTCTGCATCCTTCCTCAATCTACTATTCTGATAATTAGAATTTGGCAGATGTGAGTACTTTTTAGGGTAAGGATTTGTCATGTGTTCTGTGTGAAGTCAGTGATGGGTAGAGCAGGCATTCTGCAAATGTTTATTGACTGTTTGACTGTCATATTATAGAGAGGTATGTTGGTCACAAAATTTCCAAAGGCCTCTTTGGAAACTTCCTGTATACAGTTGGGTTTTAAGGCTGATAGGAGATGATTGAAATGGAAAGAGGTTTATACTAAAGGTCTATTGTAATCTCTCACACACGGGGATTCCAATGAGACAAACGGAAATGGAGAACTAGACCTTCCGAAATTCTATTTATCATCTATCATCTGTCTATACACGTGTGTGTGTGTGTGTGTGTGTGTGTGTGTGTGTATGTGTGTGTGTGTGTGTCTGTGTAAAACTGAGTGAGGTTTATTCTTGGAAGGGAAGGATGGGCCAACATTACAAAAAACAAAAACCCAAAGCAAAACGTGTATTATCCTTGGTTGTGTTTCCTTGACTCTGCAGCAGGATGAAGCTTTCTATTGGCATCATTTTCTTTTGCCTGGTCCTGGGCGTCAGCAGCCAAGGATGGTTATCATTCATCAGGGAAGCTGGACAAGGTGAGGACCAAAGGATGGGGCAGGAGGCTGCACCTGGCTGCCCCCAAGATTCTCTTGAGCAGAGGCCAAGGTGTTAGTGATGCCACAGATGGATGGAGAAGGAGCATGGTTTTTCCTAATAGTAGTTCCCCATGCTTTTCTGGCCAATTTTGACACTCTTCTATGAGGATCCCCAGGCCTGAGGCCACATGAGGTTTGGGCTGCACTTTTTCAGCAAGAGTATTGATGGGAGAGATGTGGAATTCAGGGCTGCATGTTCCCTTCATCTAAGTGGGGCTGTACTGCCCCTTAGTGGGAAATCTGGGGCAGCTCATTTCTATGTATCGCGTAGCCATGAAGCAGGTGTACCAAACGTATGGGGGGTGTTCACAGGGAGGCCGAGCAGAGCCAACGCAGTTCCCATCCACATACTAATAGCAACCAAGATTAACTGAGATTTTAGTATGTTCTGGGCACTGTTCTGACAGTTTTACACGTACAAATGAATGTTTTCATCCTTTAATCCTGAAATGTAGGCATCATTATTATCCCTTAACAGAGAAACTGAGACACAAAGAGACTTAACAAAGTTCCAAAGCAGAGCAGGATTTAACCCAGGTAGTCTTGTTCCTCAGACCTTGCTCTTAAACACGGTACTCTACTGCTTCCTACACAAGAGTGAAGGATTTGTGAGCATATATCCCGTTCTTTATCTGAGAAATAGCAAATAGCCGGGATGTGGTGCCTTTCGAAGGCAACCCTAGCTCCTCTTGCCACAGTGAAAGACATAGCGAATTACTCTGATGGTGGTTCTGCCGGGGCTGACACACAGCCAGGAAACCAATAGCGAGGGTAATATACCCCCCTAGCCATAGTAAAGTGGCAAAGTTTTGTTTTCAGAGTTTTAAATTTAGGGTTTTATTATTTTTCTGTGATAGTCTCTGAATAATAGTTTTAAGGGTTTGCTGTTAATCCTATCTAAATTCTCACACACTCAGCTAAAAATATCTTTTATTCCTTAGGTCAATGGTTTTCAAAAGGTTGTTCTAGGGCCACTTGCATGAGAATCACCTGGGGTGTGGGGTGCTTTGTGTAATGAAGATTCCTGGGTCTCCCCCATCCCCAATCACCATCTCTGGGTCTGGAGCCTGAAAATCTTCCCTTTACCAAGCACCCCAGTTGATTTACATGCACAGTGAAAACTGAGACCCTCTACCTCTGGTTTTGCCGCCACAGTAATAAACTATGCCAGGTATTTTGGAAATACTTACTAAGCAAGTCTGGACTGTAAGGGGCCATTTAAATCAGCAATTCAGAGGGAATAAGTGGAGTAAAAATGTCATAATTCTCAATGAAAGTGATCAGTCTGAACACCAGAAATAATAAATATAGAAAATGAAGATGTTATCTCATAGACAAATTATATAAACCATTAGATTCCCCCCTTTCCTAATCAGGTAATTAAAAAAAACTTTTTCATTTAACTTTAGCTTGATCAGATTCCTTCAGTCCATAACTCCCTGCTCTTCCTCTTAGTTTAGTCCTTTTTCTTTATGTTTCTTATCCCACCCTTCCTAAGGGTCCCCAGAAATGAAGTGATAATATGTTGAGCACCTACAATGTTCTAGGCATCACACATGTATTTTCTCGGTTCTTCTGCCCACCTCTGAGGCAGACAATACTCCTCCATTTCATTGGGCAGGACACTGAAGTTTTGAACTAGTGGGTCAGTTGCCCTTTTTTTGGCATCTGATTACCCAGTTTATTTAAAGGTCTTGGAGAACTCACCTTAATTACTTGCTGGTTGAATTCTGACAGATTCCCGGATTTTCAATATATCCTGGACATTCAGATGTACTCAGGACCAAGTCATCCTCACTCTGCCCACAGGGATGAATTTCTCCCGTTGACTAGGTTAGGAGCACCCCGTGTCTGCAGGCTCGCTCAGAATCCCCTGTGCTCTCATGCCTTGGTCAGAAGGTTCCTTGGGTCATTATAGAATGAAACTTCCCTTAAAGATCTCCCACTTCTTCTTTACATGCATCACACACAGTCGAAATCAAAGTAGTGGCTGGACATGGTGGCTCACAACTGTAATCCCCTCACTTTGGGAGGCTGAGATGGGAAGATCGCTTGAGACCAAGAGTTGGAGGCTGCAGTGAGCTATGATTATGCCACTGCACTCTAGCCTGGGTGACAAAGTGAGACTCTGTCGCTATAAAACAAAAACCAAAATAAAAAAGCAAAAATAAAGTGGCAACAGAACTTAGAATGGAATCAAACAGAATAAAACACACAAGTGTGATTCTCATTATCTTAACCCAAGGTGGTGAAAAGTAAAGGAATATTCATTTCAAGCCAGTATAATTTCCAAGGGCTTTGTCAAAGGCTAAAATTTTAGAATCCATGGGAAGGAAACTTTTTATTCCTCTATTTTTCCAAGTTATGATTGTCTTGATCATTTTCTTTTCTTTCCAGGGACTAAAGACATGTGGAGAGCCTACTCTGACATGAGAGAAGCCAATTTCAAAAATTCAGACAAATACTTCCACGCTCGGGGGAACTATGATGCTGCCCAAAGAGGGCCTGGAGGTGCCTGGGCTGCTAAAGTCATCAGGTAATGCAGATTCCTGGTGTTGCCAGGGATGGTTGAGCAGAGCTTGACTGGCTTGGACAGTCAGGAGGGGCCAAGCTTCCTTATAGGGAATTTTCCTGAAGAGGCTGTGGCCCCTCCTCTTCTTGCGCTCTCTCCGTCTCTGTGCTTCATGTGAGGGTCTGAGTGGCTGGTAAGAATGAGCGACTCCCAGCCCTCCCTCTCTGGGTGCTATTCATCCAGCCTGCAGGTGCCCAGCCTGGGCTGAGGAGGGCTGAGCCCCACTTCCTTGGCCTTCCTGGGCTCCTCTCAGAGCCTGCCTTTGGGAAAGGGAGAATGGGAGGGTGGACCGTTGGTCATCAACCTGGTGATTCATCTCCTTCTTGCCTGCCTCCATTACAGCGACGCCAGAGAGGGTATCCAGAGACTCACGGGCCACGGAGCGGAAGACTCGAGGGCTGACCAGGCTGCCAACAGATGGGGCCGGAGTGGCAAAGACCCCAATCACTTCAGACCCAAAGGCCTGCCTAGCAAGTACTGAGCTTCCTCTTCTCTCTGCTCTCAGGGACTGGGCTGTGGGCCCCTGTGGGCAAGGACATTTTTTGAACTAGAGCTATTGAATTCTGTATCCCCAGAAAAGTACACATAAAATTGCTTAATAAATTCTTGTGCAATCCAATGTGTTATTGTATTGGAATCTGGAAACAGAATATGACAGTCTTCCTGAGAACATGGGCCTCTTCAGTGCTATTGGGATGATCAATAAATATCATTGTTTTTATTTAAAAAAGATAAGGCACTAGTAAACAATAGCAGGAATTGGAGACAAAACTATATGTCTAAAGATGGACCATAAATAGACCAATGATAAGCCTATAATTATATGTTCCATAAAATGGAAAAGATAGTAAGAGAATCCTATGAGCAACTTCAGTAATAAATTTTAAAACTAAATAAAAAATCAACAAATCTTAGAAAAATACAACTTATAAAAACTGACTAAAGAAGAAATGAAAATCTGGATTATCCTATAGTTATTTTAAGAGATTGAATCTTCCCACAAAGAAAACAGCAGGCCCAGATGGTTCTACAGACAAATTTACCCCTAAAGGCAAATAATTCTAATTTTACACAAAAAAATTCCAGAGGGGAGAAATGAAAATATTTCCCAACCCTTTCCACAGGGTAGGGGAACTTTGACACCAAAAAAAAAAAAAAAAAAAAATTGAAGGAAAATGCAAAAAGCAAAGGTACCCTGAGTTACCATGGATTGGCTCCAGCAGTGACCATCTCCAGGTTCAGAGGATAGCCTGAGGTTATGCCTCCTTACATCATCCCAGAAGATGCGGAATCTTGGATAGCGGGTTTCTATCCACACAGTTTCTTTTCCAAGTCAGACGCTCTCCACTGGGTCTTGCTGGCTCAGGTATCTCTGGTTACAGTGGACTGTTTCTAGGCCCTTCTGTGTCTGGGCTTGAGATTCATATCTGTACCAGAGACATTTACCTTTTCTCTGTTTCCTCCGCGCCCTCTTCCTTCTCGATCGGGTAAGAGCTTCTGGACAAATGGAATATCTGGTTCAGCGAGGGTGACAAATAACCATGAGCACGATCATGCCCCGGTCCTGAGTAGGACAGGGTTGTGGAGATCAAGCCACCTGGGCCGGCTCGCAGGTGGCGGGTCTTCGACAGCAGGTGGCGCTATGGCGGGAGCCGCGCTGGGCGCGCCGGGCCCTCTGGCTCAAGGAAGCCTGTCGCCTCCTCCGCGGCTTCTCTTCCGGCGCGGCTCCTGTGTGGTGGACGCGGCCAAGTCATGGACCGCAACCCTTCGCCGCCGCCGCCGAGTCAGGACGAGGAGGAGGACGGGGGGGTGGCCGGGGGAGACTGCATAGGAAGCACGGTTTACAGCAAGCACTGGCTCTTCGGCGTCCTCAGCGGGCTCATCCAGGTGTGGAAACTCGCGCCATGAGTAGGCTTTCCCTACATCTTCCGGGGACCCGGGCGCCGCTTCTGGCAGCCCCTCCTGCCCCGGAGCCGTCACCCCCAAGCGCGAGCTGCGGCGTCTCACGTCTTGGCGTTCCGGCCGCCTCGGCGTACCCCCAAAACTGCCTGGAGCCACTCCCGTGCCTCTCGACACAAAGGGAAGTCTAATGGCAGGGATGCTGAACATGCTTGTGGTTATTATTTTTCACTTTTGCAAAGCCTCCAAAAATATATGACCATGCAAATACCTTGCTCGGATTTTGCTTCCTATTTCCACTCTCATTTCTGAAGCCCAGGTCCTAATTTATATATTTCATGGATAGTTCTTATATCAAAAACGTGGCTGCATCACCTACTAGCTAGCGGTTTGAGCAAGTCACCTAACCAGAGTCTCTGTTTCTCTCTTAATTTCTATAAAATGGAGTTATAATATAGTATTGTATATAGGGTCATTGTGTAGGTTCACTGAGATTGTAATGGCCATGGAGTGCTTAGCGTGGTGTTCGGCTTATAGGAGGCTCTCAGTAAATGTAACTTTTCTTCTCCCCACCTTTTTCTGACTGGTTTCCCTGCTTCCAATCTCTATCCAGTCCGTTTTCTCCACGCTTCCGGAATAATCTTCCTTAAAAACGGCTGTTGATGATACTCTTCTTAGTTGCCATAGCCTACAAGAGAAAAATGGGTGTTTCTTAGCTTGGGATCCAGGGCTCTTCGCAACTTTTCCAGCCTCATCTGCCGGTGATAGACTGTGATCCATCAACACAAATTCCCAAACATGCACCTAGGCCCTTTCTTAACTGGGAAGTCTTGTACTTCCTCTGAATGCTCTTTTCCCCTTCTTTACATGACAAACTACTGTTCTTCCTCCAAGATTTAGCTTAAATATCACCTTCTGTGAGAAGTGTTCCCCAACTTCTCCCAGGAATGGGTTATTGGTCCATCATTTTTGCTACCATAACTCTTTGTCCGCAATTCAAATAAATCATTTAGCCTTTCTGTTATGACTATCATTTACATTCTTAGATGCAAGGGGTTATAACTTACTCATCTTTGTATTTCTACCCCAGTGCCTAGCAACAATATTTACTTCATGAATGTTGAATGAGTAGATCTACCCAAGGTACTAATTTTTTAAAACAAGATCTTTGCAAGAAAAGATACTTTGAAGATAGTCTGTGACCTCTGAATGATTGTGGGTTAATATTACATCAAGTCCTCACTTAACATTGTCAATAAATTCTTGAAAACTGTGACTTTAAGTGAAATGGCTGATAACAAACCAATTTTATCATAGGCCAATTGATATAAGCAAGAGTTTATTTCCTAAAGCATATTTCTGGACACAAAAATATCAATAAATTTCTAAATGAAGACCCACAACACTTCTAATATTAAACATTAAGATAAATGTGAGCTATGTATACATGTAAGAAAGATAAGAACAAGACGATTACCCAATTTTTGGTGAATCTGTGAGTGAAGGTGGTCGTAGTGGTGGTGGGTTAAATTAAGGAATAAATGTTTACTAAGTGAAAATTGTAAGGAATCACACAGTTCAAAAACAATAACAAATATGCCAGGCTTGCTGAGTGCTTTCATACCCTATCATTTATTGTGTGTCTGTATGAAATCAATAAAGTAGACAATAGTAAAATTTTTATTTTATAATAATTTGTATTCATTTATTATTCATTTTCCAACTTGCTTATTCTAATTGAGGGTCAAGGATGGCTGGAGCCTAATCTGTCAGCTCAGGGCACAAGGCAGGAACCAGCCCTGGACAGGACACCATCCCATTGCAGGTACACTTACACACCCACACTCAGGCTGGGACCATTTAGATACTCCAGATAACCTAACATGTGCTTCTTTGGGCTGTGGGAGGAAACTGAAGTACCTGGAGCAGACTCATGCAGACATGGGGAGAGTGTGCAAACTCTACACAGACGGTGGCTCCAGCTGGGAATCGATTTGTTTTCTCATCAGTTTTATAACAAAACGTTATTCAAGAATCCGCTATGCTTGGGGAGTGCTGTGGACAACTTTTATTCATCTCTTCACTCTTTCTGTTTTTGAAGATTGTTAGCCCTGAAAATACCAAATCCAGCTCAGATGATGAGGAGCAGCAGATGGAGCTTGATGAAGAAATGGAGAATGAAATTTGCAGAGTATGGGATATGTCAATGGATGAGGTATGAGGCTGGAAATGAAACTCTGAAAAGACTATTGGGTGAGGAGGTCGTGAATGGATTTTTTTTTTTTTTTTTTGAGACAGAGTCTCACTGTGTTGCCCTGGCTAGAGTGCCGTGGCGTCAGCCTAGCTCACAGCAACCTCAAACTCCTGGGCTCAAGCGATCCTCCTGCCTCAGCCTCCCGAGTAGCTGGGACTACAGGCATGTGCCACAATACCCGGCTAAATTTTTCTATATATTTTTAGTTGTCCAATTAATTTCTTTCTATTTTTAGTAGAGACAGGGTCTCGCTCTTGCTCAGGCTGGTTTCGAACTCCTGAGCTCAAACAATCCGCCCGCCTCGGCCTCCCAGAGAGCTAGGATTACAGGCGTGAGCCACCGCGCCCGGCCGTGAATGGATTTTTTAAAAAGTTCCAGTCCTTTACTCTCTGAGAAAAGGCTTTATTTAGTGTCTGTAATCACTCGCATATAGAGTACAGGGAATGAAGTCCCAGGAGCTGTAAATGCTAAACTTTTGTCTCTGCGGCTGGAGGATCAGAGCTTTCATTAGATTTGGGCTAAATATATAGTCATGTGGGCTTGGAGTTTTCTTTGTGGAAGGGCTTTTTGTTTTGTATGGGGTTTTTTTTAGTTTTGTGTATTTATTACTTTTTGAAAATAACAGTTTTATTGAGGTATAATTCACTACCATAAAATTCACCATTCATTGGTTTTTAGTATAGTGTAGGAAAAACTAGAAATTAAATTCCATTAATAGATATAGAACTATTCAGGTTACTTTGTGTCCTTCAAGGAATTTATCCATTTCATCTAAGTTGTTGGATTTATTGTCACAAAGTTAGTTTATAGTATTATGTTATTATCCTTTTAATATCTGTGGAATCTATGGTGATATTACCTCTCTTGTTCCTGATACTGGGAATTTGTGTCTTTCGCCTTTTTTTGCTGATCAGTCTGGCTAGAAGTTTAACAATTTTATTGAGCTTTGCAAAGAATCAGACTTTGGTTTCATGGTTCTTGTTGTTGATCTCCTATTGCTTTATTGTTTTCTATTTCATTGATTTCCACTGCGTTCTTTATTTTTACTTTTTTCTGCTTACTTTGGTTTAATTTGCTCTCTTTTTTTCTAATTTCTTAAGGTAGAAGCTGAGGTCGTTGATTTGAGATCATTCTTTTTTAAGTATAGGCATTTAGCACTGTAAATTTGTCCCTAAATATTGCTTTACCATTATCCCATAAATTCTGATACGCTGTGTTTCATTTCATTTAGTTCTGAAAACTTTCTGGTTTTCCTTACTTTTTCTTTGGTTCATAGGCTATTTAGGTTTCAAATATTTGGGAATTTTTCAGATATCTTTATGTTACTATGGTCAGTGGGCACACTGAATCCTTTTAAATGTATTAAAACTTGTTTTATGACCCACAATATAGTCTATCTTGATAAATGTTTTATGTTCACTTAAAAAGAATGTGTATTCTGTTGTTGCTTGGTGCAGTATCTTATAAACGTCAGATAAAGTTGGTTCAAAGTATTGTTCAAGTTTACTTTCTATCCTACAGTTATTGAGAAACTATGGTTTAAAAAAATTTATTAGTCAATCCTGTTAAATAAATTTTTTTAAAAAAATAGAACCTATTTTTTAAATAAAGTATTAGTGTGAAAATCTCAATTTTAAAATAGAGGAAACAGCTGCTATTTGAATGAGATGATTGGTGGAGGGGAGGGTCATGTTTTTGGCCTGCTTTTTTTTGTTTTCTTTTTTTTGACACAGAGTCTGGCTCTGTTGCCCTGGCTAGAGTGCCATGGCGTCAGCCTAGCTCACAGCAACCTCCAATTCCTGGGCTCAAGCGATCCTCCTGCCTCAGCCTTGCGAGTAGCTGGGACTACAGGCATGCGCCACCATGCCCGGCTAATTTTTTCTATATATATATTTTTGGCCAATTTCTTTCTGTTTTTAGTTGAGATGGGGTCTCGCTCTTGCTCAGGCTGGTCTCGAACTCCTGACCTTGAGCGAGCCACCCGCCTCGGCCTCCCAGAGTGCTAGGATTACAGGCGTGAGCCACTGTGCCCGGCCTCTTTGGCCTCCTTATGACCTCCTCTTTGCCCTCTTGCTCTTGAGGCACCTCTGTAGAACTGAGCTCTCCTGATCACTGAGGTCTCTGGCATAAAGTCCTTCCAGTGAGATTGCATCTCAGCCTTATATCCTATTGCTCTGTGACCATGAATTGTGTGTGCGGACCAGAGACCTCTGAATATTTCCTGTACTTTCATGTGTTGAAGCACTATTCATGCCAGCCTACCTGGAGTGGCCTCAAGCTGGTGCAATCCTCCTCACTGTTTATGACCCTGCTTAAATGTCACCTCCTTTGTGATACAGCCCCAGAAACTTTAGGCAGAATCATCCTCTCTTATTTCTGTGCTCCCATGGAATTTGTTCACTCTGTTGCATAACTTACCTTGTTAGTCACTGATTCTTTTGAGTCTCTCTGTTTCCTGATAGATTTAAGTTCCTTTTCATCAAAGTGTAATGTTGTCTCTTCAGAGATATCTTCTCTGATATATCTAAAGTAGCCACCCTTATCTTGGTTTCTAGGACATACCATCTTTTTTATTTTCTTTCTGGAGCTTAGAAATTACATAGTTTAGTTGCTTGTATGTTTATTGTTTGTTCAATCCTCTAGAATAAAAATTCCATGGAACTGAGCCCTTATTTAGCTTGTTCGCTGATGTGTCCCCAGGGCCTAAAACAATGTGTATTAGGCTTTTCAGTAAATATTTGATGAATAATGAGTGAATGAATGAATACCTGAGAGGTAGCATGGTATAGGGGTTAAAAACGTAGCCTTGCGTGGTACAGTGCAATGCTCCTGTAGTCCCAGCTACTTGGGAGGCCGAGATAGGAATATTGTGTTTGAGGCTGTAGTGAGCTATGATCACATCTGTGAATAGCCACTGCACTCCAGCCTGGGCAACATAGTGAGACCCCATCGCTTACAAAAAAAAAAGAATATAACCTTGAGTAAATTCATCTGGGTTCAAATCCTAGCTCTGTTCTCCTACTGAGACTATATAATCTTAGGCAGGTTGCTTAACCTTTTAAACTTCAGTTTGCTCATTAGTGTAATGGGGTTAATAATAACTATTTCTTATAGTTATTTTGAGAATTAAATGAGATAATACGCAATAAAATAAAATTTAAAAAGAAAAAGAAATGAGATAATATGCAAACCACTTTACTATGTCTGACATTTAATATTTGTTCAGTGACTATTAATTGCCGTAATTGTTGGTGTTGATATAGTTAGGACATCCTTGTATTACTCTGGGAATTATTAACTGTCATTAAATTGAAAAATTTCTTCATGCTACAAAGAATTGCCCACATGCAAACAGCTGAATTACTTACAGTGGTGAGCATCTGCTGTTATGACTTTCAATTTGAAGCAAATCTTTGAAAATACTGTTTTCTTTGACCATAATCTTTAATAAATAGAGTGTGTCTCTTCCAGTCAATAGTTATGCAGATTACCTCAGTTTCAGCTGCTGTGGAGGATAATTGCCTCCTTATTTGAGTTGCCCCAGGGTCCTTCCATGTGAATTTTCATATAAGCCATGCAGTCTATGTTTTAAGTTAAACCTTCCCAAATTATACCTCAAATTTGGTGAAAATTGGAGGCAATGGACAGCCAGAAACTTATTTTTATTTATATATTTTATAATGCGAGTCCCCACAGCTACTGATTTAGTTTTTCTTTTTTTTTTGAGACGGAGTCTCACTCTGTTGCCCTGGCTAGAGTGAGTCTGATTTAGTTTTTATGTCCCCAATCTTAGGTGAGATTTGGCTCATTTGGGGTCACACGTCCACTCCAGGCTCATTCACCTGTGTGATATGCCTCCTTAGGAACTGTGGACTGGGCAAACGCTCTAGGAAGAAAATATGAGGCTGTCGCAGTTACATTGTGATCAGAACTTTTTTTCTATTGAGGATTTTGAAAACACAAGTCTGATTTTGGACATGACCCAATAGCAGTTCTCACTTGTTTCCCCTATCGTGTTTTAAGCACTTGGAGGACAGGAATCATGAGTTTTACTCTCTTTCCTTCTCTTCAGCTTCTAGCATAATAATTGGTACGTAATCAGCAAATGTGTTTGTGTAAGTTAATGAGAATTCCTGGTGGATAGAAAAATCATTAAGGTAAATAGATTTAGGGCAGAAAAAAAGGATAATCCTCTGGAGTATCACAGTTTAGATTTGTTTATGGAATTGTTCCATTGTCTGGAATCAGATGCCATGACAACTCTCTAATATTACTTTTATTTGTTGACACAATTCTTAACTTTATGGTTTGGTTTTTTTTTTTTTTCCTTGGGTCTGAAAGGAGGTTATGTGGAATTAAATTTTTTTTGTGGCTGCCTGAGCTACAAAAGAGGAATAAAGGATTTAAAGAGGAATATTCAACATCCAAATTAATAATAAATTTTTTTTCAGGATGTGGCTTTATTTCTCCAGGAATTTAATGCTCCTGATATATTTATGGGAGTACTGGCCAAATCCAAGTGTCCTCGATTGAGAGTAAGTATGTACATTTCTAAAGCCTTTTTCTTTGGAGTAATAACAGCAGATAGTGCTGAACAGTCTTTCATATTTCTCATTTTCATTTTCCTACTGGCCATAAATCAACCAATGCAAATGTTTATTGAACATTGCCAGGTACTAGGTAATGTGCTATTTTAAATTAGTAGGGTCATAGAATTTTAGATTTGGGCTGGACCAAGGAGATCAATACTTTCATTTAACAGCTGTGGAAACCAGTTAGTCATAACTACTGCTTTGCCACTAATATGTGGCAGAACAAGGAACAGTGCCCAGACTTCCTGTGTCTCAGTTCATTGTAATTTTTTACTCACAAAAATCTTCCGTTGTTTAAAAACTATTCTAAACTCAGCCTCTTGCTCAAGACTTCCACAATCTGTACCTAACTCATCTTTCTAGCATAAAGTCTACCTTCCAGATGGCCCTTCTGGTTTAGCCAGGTCTGTCTACTCGCTGTCTCACTAGCTTACTATGGTCACCATCTCCATACCTCCCTTAGTGTGCCTTCTGGCCCCTCTCAATATTTGCATCTATTCAAGGTGGCACTTTTCTCCATTCCTTCCCAAATAAGTAAGCTGTTGGTGGTCATTGCTAATAGTAAACTCCCAAGAACAACAGATAAAGACTGAATGAGGGGTCTTTATGTACTGTGGAGTATACTGTGCTTTATTGCCATTTGAGTTGCCATGTGCTGTGCATATCATGGATGATTAGTAAATGTCTGTTGAATAATTATAATCATGAATAACTACTATTTACTGAGTGTTTGGTTTTACTACTCCTAGGAGCTACACTTCTAAAGAACGAATTCTTAGGTGAAGATACGTGTCCAGGGTCACAGAACTAGGAAAGAATGGAGCTGGGATTTGAGCCCAGGCCTGACTCCAGTATAACCAGTGTACTGTATTGCCTCTCTTTCTTTGAGATTATAAAATGGAGAATTCTATAGTATTATTATATTTTCACAAATTGAATGTTGAATTAAAATTTTTATTTAGCAGAGTGTTCCACCTGAATTTGGGCCTGATTAGCCACTTTTCCCTTGAGTCCTTAGGTTAATATAAAGATTTGACAATTATGTGATTTTTCTCCTTGATTTTTCTATCTTAAATATATCGGCTCACAATTAGTACTGAAAGAGATAAGCTTATGTCAAGAATGGTGCCTTTTAGGAATTAGTCATATCGTGGTGATGTCTGCTAGCCGTACTCTACCACAGCAGTGATTTTCAGCCTCGCCACACATTAGAATTACCTGGGACGAGGGCTCGCAAACTTCAGCATGTCCCAGCATCACTGATTGCTGAGCCTACCTCCAGAGTCTCTGATCCAGTAGGTCAGGGTAGGGTCCAGGATTTCTAATATGTTCCCAGGTGATGCTAGTGCTCTGGACTATTACCACACTTTGAGAAGCTTTGCCCTAGGGAACTTTTAAAAATCCTGAGTCAGGCCATGGCCCAGATCAAAACGGAATCTCCGAGTGTGAGGCTCCAGACAGCTTTTAAAGTTCCCTGGGTGATTCCAATGAATAGTCTAGACTGAGAAACTTGGTCTTTTATTGGAAAGTCTATTATTTCTTCTTTAGTTCTTAAGGGAAATGTGTTTCTTTTCTGCCCCTACTCTCTTAATCTTTTCCCAACATTTGACCACTCACATTTTATTGAAACGCCATTCCTGTAGCTTCTGTGCCACCTCACTTTCTGATCTCTGACCTCCTTAGTCACTCCTCTCTCACTTTCATTGACTTTTTTTTTTTCCTCCCTTTTCCATACTTACTTGAGTATGGACTCTTTCTAAGGTGTAGACCCTGATCCCCTTTTCTCTTTATATTCATTTTCTTAGTGAACTCCTGTACTTTTTACACCTTTAAGTTGCGCAGCCTTGCCTGTAGGATCAAAGCCCTGACTTCCCTTCTGATCACTGGTGTCATATCTCCAACTTTCTTCAGGCATTCTCTTCTTGCATGATGTACAGTCATCCCTCAGTATATGTGGGGAGGATTCCAGGACACCCTCACCTTCATATCAAAATCTATGCATACTCTAGTCTTGCAGTCAGCCCTGTGAAACCTGTGTATAGGAAAAGTTGGCCCTACTCATATGCAGGTTTTGCATCCTGAGAATGCTGTATCTTCAATCCATGTTTAGGTGAAAAACATCTGCACATAAGTGGACCCGTACAGTTCAAAACAGTATTGTTCAAGGGTCAGTTGTATTTTCTAATCCCAAATTCCATTGTCCTCACTCAGTGATTATCATACTTACCTGATCATAAAAATTACCTGATATGCTTGATAAACAATAGTTTCCTAGGCTCTACTCTGGAGATTCTGATTCAGTAGATCTGAGGTGGGAATTAAAAATCCATTAATATATTTTTAACAAGCTCCCTGAGTGATTTTTATGCTCTAGTAAGTTTGGAAACACTGTACTATCTGAACTCATTGTGTCCTTTCATACACGTTCTTTTCCAATTTTCCTGTCAGTGGGGAGCCAGTATTTTTGACTGGGGAAATGAGGCAACTTGAAACCTAAGAATCATGTTCAGTTGCTTTCTCCCTTCACCTCCCATCAGGTTATTTTGATTCACCTTGAGAGTCTTCCTCAGCTTCATCCCTTTCTGTGCCTGCCGTCACCACCGTCATCACTCACAGCTGGCATCCTCTTGCCTCTTGAATGCTGAGGTGCAGTATGGAATGGTGGTTAAATGCTCAGGCTCCGAAGCTCTGTTATTTCCTAGTGGGAGATCTTAGGCAAATTTTTTTTTTTTTTTATTTCAGCATATTATGGGGGTACAGATGTTTAGGTTACGTGTGTTGCCCTTGGTTCTCCCCCCCCCCAAGTCCGTGTTTCAAATATGTCTATCCTTCGGGTAGTGCACATTGCACTCCTTGTGTATACAAATACCCGTCCCCTCCTCCCTCCTCCCCCCTCCCTCCCGCCGCCCTCCCCCTTCCCCAGCATCCAATGGATGTTGTTCTGATATGTGCATTTATGTGTTGATTAGTTAATACCAATTTGATGGTGAGTACAAATGGATCCCGTTCTTCTGCTCTTGTGGTGCCCCACTTTGGATAATGGGCTTAAGTTTAATCCAGGAAAGTGTAAGTGGTGCTAGATCACTGTCATTTCTTGTGATTGAGTAATATTCCATTGTGAACATATACCAAATTTTGATAATCCACTCATGGATTGACGGGCACTTGGGTTGTTTCCACATTCTTGCAGTAGTGAATTGTGCTGCCATAAACATTCGGGGGCAGATGTCCTTATCGTAGAATGTTTTGTGCTCTTTTGGGTAGATGCTAGGCAAATTTTTTTAACTTCTCTGTGCTTTAGTTCCTCATCTGAAAAATTGAGATAATAATAATACCTCAAGTTATTTTATGAAATGATACATGGAAAATACTTAGAGTTATGCCTGGCCATAGTAAGTACTAATAAATATTAACTGTTATTACTGAAATAAATTCTTAACTTCTCTTAGACTTCTTTTCACTATACAGTAGTCCCCGCTTATCCTTGGGGGATATGTTCTGAGACCCCCAGTGGATGCCTGAAACCGTGGGTAGTACCAAACCCTATATATACTATGCACAAATTTTTTTTTTCTTCCTCACAGTTTTTTGGATAGATGATTTGTTCTTATCATAGATCTTAGCAACCTCAGCATAAATTTTTTTTCCTCTCTTTATTAAGTCGAGAACTTTCACCTTTTCACTTAGGGGAAGTACTTTACATCTACTGTTTGGCATATCTGAATTGCCAGCATCACTACTCTTGCTCTTTGGGGCCATTATTAAGTAAAATAAGGGTTGCTTGTGTTCAAGTGTGATACCATGGCAGTAGATCTTGTGGCCAAGATGGCTAGTAAGTGACTAATGCAGATAGTGTATATATACAGTGTGGATAGGCTGGACAAAGGGAGGATTCACATCCTGGGTGGGACTGTGTGAGATTTCATCATGCAGTTCAGAAAGGTGTGCAATTTAAAACATTTCTGGAATTTTCCGTTTAATATTTTTGGACCAAAGTTGACTGCAGATAACTGAAACCGCAGATAAGGAGGGACTACTGTAATGCATTATGCATTTTGCTGCCAAAAAAATCTGCCTTAAGATACTGTTTCAGCATGTTGTCTCCCCTTCTTGAGTACCTTCATCACTCCAAATAAGCTCCCAGATTAAGTCTTACTCTTCAGATGGCATTCAGAGCCATTAGTGTTGATTGTTTATACCTGCTGTATTTATCTATGCTATTCACCCACTTTGTGCTACAGCCAGCGTATTTTCTTTATTGTCTGCTGGCCACATACATTATTCCCTTCCTGCCTTTACTAATACCTTCCCCTGTTTGCACATCTTTCTTGTTGTTTGTGTATCTGAATCCTACCTACCATTTAAGACTCATTTTATCTATAAGATTTCTTCTTCCATAGCTCCTGCTTTTGATCTTTCTTTTTCTTTTGTGTTTCATCCCTTCTCAAACACTGTAAGCTTGTCATGGTTAGGGTACAGGCAATATATGTGCTTCTATATCCTGCTTCCCATTCTCTTCTCCCCTAAACTTGGCTCAGTGAAAGTTTTTGTTCAAGTTGTTATTTTTATATATTTGTCTTTCACTTCAAAGCCATTGTGACCTGTGAAATTTGATTTGGCAGGAAATCTGTGTGGGAATTTTAGGTAATATGACCTGTTTCCAGGAGATATGTGTGTCCATCAGCAGTGATAAAAATCTTGGGTAAGTGTTACATAACAGTTATTTTTTAATAGATTCATATTTCATATCCCTAAAGAAATTCTAATTCATAGGGGAGATAGGAAAATATGAAATATAGTCCTTCTTTTGTCTTGATGAACACTCAGGAACTTAATTATATAATGATGATACCAGGGACTTGCACACTGT
>NW_012150174.1:1920872-1921335 GCF_000956105.1 Propithecus coquereli
GTGAGCCACCGCGCCCGGCCTAGAGTTGGATCTTATAGGCTTTTCTATATATATGCTATATTTCACGATAAAAAATGTTCACAAAATTAAATGAAAACTCTGATATTTGAAATGAGAGAGGTTAAGCATATAATTTAACTATTTTTTTTTTTTGTAGGGAGGTGTTATTGCACTGTTTGTATGATTCAGACCCACCTACTCTGCTGGAAACAAGCAGGTATGCTTTTCTCTTCATGGATTCTATAAAGTTACCCACAAGGGAATCTAGGAAAATAGAGTTAATTTTTCATTTTTGACTTTACTGTCTCAAACACTGTAAGCTTGTCATGGTTAGAGTACAGGCAATATATGTGCTTCTATATCCTGCCTCCCATTCTCTTCTCCCCTAAACTTGGCTCAGTGAAAGTTTTTGTTCAAGTTGTTATTTTTATATATTTGTCTTTCACTTCAAAGCCATTGTGAC
>NW_012150174.1:1921760-1925498 GCF_000956105.1 Propithecus coquereli
CCTTGGAGTAAGTACTGCTTTGGCAAGATTTAGCTTTCTTAGACTAGCTTTAGGAATTTTGCTTAACGTCGTTAGTTTTAACATTTCGTTTTTTACTTCAATATCTGTTTTATTCTCTGTAGTTGACTTGCTGGTGAAAGTGGGAGAGGTTGTGGACAAGCTCTTTGATTTGGATGAGAAACTAATGTTGGAATGGATTAGAAATGGGACTTCCCAGGCTCTGGACCAACCCCAGGAAGATTCTGAAGAGCAGCCAGTGTTTAGGATTGTGCCCTGTATACTTGAAGCTGCCAAACAAGTACGGTAGGTGAGCTTTTTTGTGCAAAATGTTCTGGAAAAATCCAATGGCTAGAAGTATTCTTAGATATAAAAGTCTTATTAGATTTCTTTCAAACAGCCAATCTTTGTTAGGTTTGATTCGCTACTAATATTTGTGATGACAATTGTCTTAATCCGTTTGTATTACTATAAAAAGTACCTGAGGCTGGACAGTTTCTAAAGGAAAGAGGTTTATTTGGCTCACACTTCTGCAGGCTGTACAAGAAGCTTGGCACCAGCATCTGCTTTTAGTGAAGGACTCAGGATTGCTTCTACTCGTGGCAGCAGCCAGCATATGCAGAGATCACAGGGCAAGAGGAAGCAAGGTGGGGGGAGTTGCCAGGCTCTTTTTAACAACCATCTCTCTAGGGAACTAATAGAGTAAGAACTCCTTCATTACTGCGAGGGCAAGGATGAGGATGGCACCGAACTGTTCCAGGCATTCACCCCCATGACCGAAACACCTCCCATTAGGCCCCAGCTCCAACATTAGGGATTCGATTTCAGCGGACAAACATCCAGATTATAGCAATAATGTATTTGCTCTTTGTAAGAATGATAATTACAAAGTTCCTATTCTAATTTATCATTTAGGTATAGGCTATTATTCAGCACTAATTGTGCTTTCTGTCTTCATCATCAGTAATTTTATGTAATTTAAAACAAAGAGGAAAGATTTTCTTGTGCTTTATTTTACATTGAACACTTAACAACTTCTTCAATTAATGTTGGACATCATTTATTTTCTTGCTCCTTGGGTTTATATGCCAGTCTTCACTAAGTAACTGACTTTTGAACTTTAATGTCTTGGCAAGAGAGATTACCAGGTCATAGGTCATTGAAACTGCTTATTGCTAATCACTAGAAAATTCATTTTTGAATTGATCTGCTTACTGGTAGTAGTGCCACCTTCATGCTTTTTTAATAAGCCACATTAAAACTATTAATTTTATATCCGTTATCTAATTGCTCACTAAACTCATCATTCTTCCCCCAAATCTGCTTCATCAGTCTTCTCAATCTCAACAGATGATGTAATCATTATCCCATTTGGATAATGTGGAAGAAGAAATGGAGAAGCCATTACTGAGTCTTTCCCACCCTACTCTTGTCCCATGGCCAGTCAATTTCCAAGCCTTGTTCCTGACTTTTTCTGGGATCCCAGTCATGCCAACCTGGCAACTATTGTCTCTCACCTGGAAAACTAACTGCCACATCTCTTACCTGAGTCCCCTGCCTCTAGGCTTGCTCCTTCCAAGCCTATACTTTAGACCCGTCTTTGCAAATCGCACGCACTCACCTCTCATTTTCATACTTCAGACTTTCAAATTGGCCTTCCTTAGGATAAGGTCCAGATTTAAAAAAAAAATACGGCTTATAAGGTCTTGCACAGTGCCTCTCCATCCTTATTCCTTGTACTCTGTTTCAACTGTATAGAATTTTCTTCATTTCTTCAACTGAACCACTCTCTTTTGCCTCCAAGCCTTTGTGCAGTATGTTTCCTCTACCTCAAACACTTTGCCCTTTCAGGTTTCTGTATAAACATCATTTTTCATTTACCTTCCCTGACCCTCCAAACTAAATTAAGTCTGCTTGCTTTGTGGTCTTCTAGCCCCTGGAACTTCCTCTAGTGCTATATTCATGTCACTCTATTATAATTACCCCTTTAATTATCTTCTTTCCTTTTAGACTGTAAACTTTATGAAGATAGGGATAATGTCCTATATGTCTCTGTTTTCCCAGCCCCTAACATAGTGCCTGAAAGAAGTAGGTACTTAAATAAATATTTGCTGAAACATCATTTTAATTGTGCACTATCTTTTCACTTAATTGTTTGGTTGAAGAAGCAAGATTTTGATTTTCTGAGAATCCAAACTATTGATCAGAAGAATGACACAGTTTTAGTGTTCTCAGCTAGGGAGGTAGGATAATCCTAAGAAGTTTTAAGAACGTCATTATTGTCGATTCTGAGTGCAGTGGGCCTTACATTGATATAAAAGGCTCAGTCAGTTTTTGTTCTGATTATTCAGGTAAACCAGAAGAAGTATCAAGTAGCAGGTCTCTGAATTGTTGCTTCTGTGGGATAAAGCCAAAAAGAATTTTTACTTCTCGTCTTGTATGTGTTGATTATATTATATGATTTGTTTGTTTCTTTTTGCTGTTTCCCCTATTAGAATTTAAGCTGTAGTGAGCACAGAGACTTTATTCTGTTCCCTGTTTTATCTTCAGTGCCTAGAGCAGGCTGGCAGAGAGTAATAAATGCTTGTTGAATGAATACAATCTCCTGGATAGTACAGTTGTTGATTCAATGTTTTTGCTTTTTTTAGTTCTGAAAATCCAGAAGGGCTTGATGTTTATATGCATATCTTACAGCTGCTTACCACAGTGGATGATGGAATTGAAGCAATTGGTAAGGTGGTTTATTGAGATGTACTATAGTTACTCATCTAATTACTTGCTGTTTTAAAATTACTGCTTTCTTTATCATCTATATTAAGTACAGTGTCCTGACACTGGAAAAGACACTTGGAATTTACTTTTTGACCTGATCTGTCATGAATTCTGCCAGTCTGATGATCCACCCATCATACTTCAAGAACAGAAGACAGTGCTAGCCTCTGTTTTTTCAGTGTTGTCTGCCATCTATGCTTCTCAGGCTGAACAAGAGTATCTAAAGATAGAAAAAGGCAAGTATCATTTTGGTTCACTAAATTAAATTCTAGACTGTCAGATTTTAAAGCGCAGGCTTGTGTTTGTTCATTATTTGATTTATTTCTTCCATCTTTAAAAAATGCTTTTATTCCCCTAATTATAAAAATATTACATGCTAAATGCAAAAAAAAATTTGTAAAATTTATAAAGGACATCAAGGAAACAGTGCTTGTGATCTCACCATCCAGAAGGCAATTACTACACACGCACATATATTTTTTTAAAGTCCTGCTTTTCGGCCAGCTTCTTTCATTTAGAAATATAAAATGAATAGTTTCCTATGTAAACACATGTTCTTTCACAGAATGATTTTTATGACTGCAATTAAATCCATGATTCATCTAGAATTTATTCTGGTGTTATATATGAGGTATGACTTCAATTTATTTTTTCTTATAACTGGTACTATGCCTCAGCGTTATTTTTCCAGAGGGCCAGTTGACTCAACATCATTTAGTGAATAATACAGCTTACCACTCTGATTTGAAATTTCATCATTACTATTTTTTAAATTCTCCTTTATATTTTATTCAGTTCCATTGCTTTGTTCATGTATTAGTAGCCATAGTATTTTAAGTATTAAGGTTTTATGTTTTAATACCTAGTAGGGCTAATCCCCCTTCATTCTAATTTTTCAGAATGTTTTTGACTATTTTTGTTTATCACTGAATTAGACTGACAGGTTCCAAAAACAAAAAAACTTTCTAA
>NW_012150174.1:1927798-1930945 GCF_000956105.1 Propithecus coquereli
GTTTCGAACTCCTGAGCTCAAACAATCCGCCCGCCTCGGCCTCCCAGAGAGCTAGGATTACAGGTGTGAGCCACCGCGCCCGGCCTGTCCATTCATTTTTCTTTTTCCTTCCGGACCTCCATGTCCCTTGCTGTGTTTTCAGCAATGTCTGTTCTCCCTTGTTCTGCTGGCAGTTCTGTCTTCATTTCTGCAGAGGCTTCATTTCTTCTTTATTCTTCTTTGAGCTCTACCAGCTCAGGTTTCCTCTCTTGTTATCTTTCACTTCTTGATATAAGGTCTTGTGTCTCTGCTCTGTCCTTGATTACATGTTGTTTTAAAGCTCATGGCTAAATATTATCTCAGTATTCATGTCAGTTTTTTTTTGAGTGTTCTTTATCTGCCATTTGTTTTTTGTGTGTCCTTATTATTTTTTTTTTTCGGTAATGTTTTCATGTTGCTCCTATGTCGCTTTCTTTTTGCTTGCTCATCATTGGATGAATTGAGATTTTCCTGGGCCAGCTGTTTGTAGGAACTTCATGCAGGAGAGGGGCTAAGGCTATATTCCAGGCGAATTGTTGGGTCTGTGAGTCTTCGAGCTCTGTTTCCCAGATGAGAGGTAGTAGTGGTAAAATCTTATCTTTCCCCTTGCCATTTGCTTCCTGCAGATATGGCTTGTCTATGGTATTACTCATTCAACCTCTCTTCCTCTGCTTGTTAGAACCCCCACAGAAGCACCAGCTGCCATCTTGCATGCTCTATTCCTAATGTTGCAAACAAGGGATTCTAGGTTTACACCTCAGAGTGTGTGCTTTACTTTAGAGAAGTGGACTTTTCTGACCCTTTCTGAGATCTGCAGCCCCAGGCATCCTCTCGCCTATCCTTCTTTTACCTCCTGTTTGATTTTCACTGCTTTTGCTGCTTTTTATACCTACTTTGTGTTTGAAGTTTCAGCTGTGTCCTGCTTTTATCCAAGCTGGAGTTTGTTTCTGTTGCCCATTGTCTTTGTTTCTTCGAGGTAATTTCTGAAAGGAAAAGGGGAGATATGCTGACTTTGAACCCCAATATTCTTTCTAACCTCATTGTATATAATCCTTCTGTTGAAAACCACACAGAGTTTTCATTTGTAATACTAGGAGCACATCTTGATGATAGGAATAGGTGTTCTTTATCCTCTTTGCTCTCCACACCCTCTCCTTCCCAAAACTTTATGTATGATTTTTATGATTCGGGCAGACAGTGTAAAGATGCTCCATTAACTCCAATCCAATGATTAACCCTCTGCCTTTCACCCTGCCCTCAGCCTTGAATAGAGGCTTTGTAGAGTTAGTGCTGGGGTGAGAAAGAGAGACAAGAGAGGCTGGTATAGATTGATGTGACCTTCATGGAAATCGTAGAGTAAAGAGTTAGGCTTTAGAGGCAAGAGTTGGTAATAATACAAGAGAGTAGGGGTAAATCCAAGAGGAATATAATAAAGCAGCCAGGTGGGGTAGATGCTCTGAAAAGTTGACATTGATAAAAGGATTTCTTTGGTTGCTAATTTTTTAAAAATGTCATTTTCATGTATTATCAATGAGTTAAGTTTGGTTATAGAGTTAGGTTTTTAAAAAATGAATATATATATGGGGCCAGGCATGATGGTTCATGCCTGTAATCCTTGCACTCCAGGAGGCCGATGCAGGAGGATTGCTTGAGGTCAGGAATTCGAGACCAGCCTCAGTAGGAGCGAGACCCCATCTCTACTGAAAAAATAGAAAGCAATTAGTCTGCCAACTAGAAATAGAAAAAAATTAGCTGGGCATGGTGGTGCATGCCTGTAGTCCCGGCTACTCACCTGTAGTCCCCCCTACTAAGGAGGCTGAGGCAGGAGAATTGCTTGAGACCCAGGAGTTTGAGATTGCTGTGAGCTAGGCTGACACCACCATGCTCTAGCCCAGGCAACAGAGCTAGACTCTGTCTCAAAAAAAAAAAATCAGTGTGTGTGATTCAACGCTACAGAAAACTCTCTGGGTTTGTAATTATTAAGCAGAAATGGTAAAGTCAGAACCAGTGATCGATTCAGAATGAGATATCTTCAAGCAAGTTCATGCTATAACATATATTTTGAGTCTGAGCTTTATTTTTATGTTCAGTTTTTATTATAGGCTGATTTAAATGATTATTGAGTCTTTTAAGAAATCATACTGAATATTTTTCTGTTAAACTTAGTAAAACATCACATTTAAAAGCTTTGCTTAAGATTGTTATGGGAAAGTTTAAAATTAAGATTCTTTTCTCACTCTGTTCAAGGCTCTGCATGGTAGGGCTCTTGCCTAACTCTCTAAACCTGTCTCATGCCGCTCCTCTGCTGGCTCACTGGGCTGGAGCCACAGCAGCCTCATTTTTGTTCTTCAGACTTTCTGTGATTTTTTCTTTCTGGATGGAGCTCTGCTCTTGATCTCTCTACCTGAAGTGTTTTCTGGGCTCTGCGTTGCTGATGCTTCTTAGCCTGTAGTTCTCAACTCAGTGTCACCTTTTCAGAAGGTCTCTCCTGTTAGGCTGCTTTATTATATTTCTCTTTTATTTCCTTCATAGAACTTACCAAAATCTGAAATGATCTACTTAATTTACTTACTTAGTTGAAAGGATAAAATTGTAAGCCTCTGAAGTCTGATGCCTTGATGATCTTGTTTACCACTATATCTGTAGTACCTAAAATACAATGTTTAACACTTGTTCAATACATAAGAATGAATGAATGAAAAACCAAACTTAACCGGCCGATTCCATGCCTCTTGATTTGTTTGTACAGTAGATCTTCCTCTAATTGACAGCCTAATTCGGGTCTTACAAAATATGGAACATTGTCAGAAGAAAACAGAAAATTCGGCAGAGTCTAACACAGAAGAAACTAAAAAATCCGATTTAACCCAAGATGACTTCCACTTGAAAATCTTAAAGGATATTTCATGCGAATTTCTTTCTAATATTTTTCAGGCATTAACAAAGGTAGGAAAGAAGTATTAATGGTTTCTTCATCAAAAGAAAGTATGGATTGCATAATGCTCCAAACTTTATTATTACTGCTTTTTTTTAATGTAAAAATTGTATAACTATATTATGTAATTTGGGAAACTAAAGAAAGAAAAATCTTATATCACCATAAGTTTATAATATTAAACCAACTGATGT
>NW_012150174.1:1931953-1933416 GCF_000956105.1 Propithecus coquereli
GATTACATATATAAACTCTTTGGGTAATACATCTTTTGTATATTCACTGCAAGTGTTTTTTTCCCCATGTTTTACTGTTGCTTTTGTTTTTCTTTAGAGAGGGACATAGATATTTCTTAATGTTTAAGTTGCAGGAACATAGAAGTAAGGAGGGCTAAGAATATATCAGGGGTATGTCATGAAAATTCTTGTATGCCATATTTAGGGAATTTGGACTTAATCTAGAGCAAACTGAGGCGCAACTAAAGATGTTTTTCTTTTAAGCATCAAGTGATATGATCAGTTTAGAACAATTACTCCAAAAGTAATAGAGAGGAAGGATTAGTGAGAATTGAGGCTGGAGGCCAGGAGACCAACCAACAGGCTCTTGTAGTTGATAATCTTCAAGAATAATCTGAAAAATAATGAGAGCCTAAGCAATGGAAGTGTGACTGGAGAGGAGGTGTGGAAGAAGAGAGAGATTTAGTAGAGTAGGATTGAACACTTGGCAGGGGGCATCGGTAAGCAGCAGGAAAGAAGGAAGAGTCTTGTCTGTGATCCAAGTTTTTAGTTTGTGCAACAAGATGGATGGTGGTGCCCTTCACTAAACTAAGGACTACAGTGGAGAGCATGTTTGTTATATAAGCCTCCTTGATTGATGGGTTCAGTTTGCGACATTTGAAATGCCTATAGGATCAGTAGGGAATTGTATATACTGACTTGTATTTATTCACCAATTATAGCTCTAGAAATTTTCATGTTTTTACATTAAATCTTTTTGTTTGTTTGTTTTAGGAGACTGTGGCACAGGGACTAAAGGAGGGCCAGTTGAGCAAAGAGAAGTGTTCTTCTGCATTTCAAAACCTTCTTCCTTTCTATAGCCTTGTGGTGAGTATGGGTAAATGTATAGGTGGCTCAGTTTCATAGGATTACTAAATAAAATGTTTTCAGTTAAGCACTTGATTTCAAGGCCATTGTCAAAAAACGGAGTGCGTACAATTTACATGACTTAATGCCTTTTTCAGAAAGACAACTGCTGGATAATTCATAGTACTGGCCTGAGTAACAATTCCAAGAGGAAAGAGTCAACACTGAATTTATAGTACCCCTCTCTGTTATGAAGGAGATAGCATATATATTAAGTGAAAGTAAGATTCTTAGGAATATTCTTAGGAATACTAGGTTTGTGTGGTTCTTCAAATGACATCACATTTCCTACCATTAGAGGCAATTTCAAAATAGGACCTTTTTGCCGGCATGGTAGCTCACTCTTGCAGTCCCAGTGATTCAGGAGGCTGAGGCGGGAGGATCATTTGAGGTCAGGAATTCAAGACCAGCCTGGGCAACATAGTGAGACCCCATCTCTACAAAAAATTTTTTAAAAAAATTAGCTGGTTGTGATAGTGCACGCCTGTAGTCCTTGCTTCTTGTGAGGCTGAGATGTGAGGATTGCTTGAGTCCAGGAGTTCAAGGCTCCAGTGAGC
>NW_012150174.1:1941776-1943339 GCF_000956105.1 Propithecus coquereli
AATTTTTAATATGTTGAGCTACAAGTACCTGTTGGACATCCAAATGGAAATGTCCAGTTTCCATATGGACTTGGAACTCTGATGAGAGAGTGGGGCTAGAGATACAGATTTAGGACTTAGGACAAACCCCAAGGAACACAAGCATTTAAAGGATTAACAATGTCAACAAAAGAAATAGGGATTGTACAAGGAGACAGTGGACTAAATTGGGAGAGGTTTACAGCTTATAAGTGACTGGGTTCACAAGGAAACAGCATATTGAGAAATTGTACTCCAAATCCACCATTCTCACCTTTGAAAGTGACTGCTCCACCCAGGGCTCAGGAGAAACAGCTCTGTGTGATGGATCAGTATTGGACGCTCAAAATCATAACCTTCTACATACAAAAAGGCTTCCTATAGGGATCGTAGATTTCACACTCATTCTTTAGCATTTATGGCATAGTGTAAAGCATATTTTTTAAAAAAGACAATACATTGTATATGACATGATTTTGATTATGTTAAAATACATAGAATATTGAACAGAGATAGATTAATGGTGAAAAGGAAAAGAAAAACTATTGATCAAGGGTCACTATGACCTTGACCAAAGCACTTCACCTTTCTGAACATCCTCACCAGAAAATAGAGTTGATGGTGTTAAACTGCCTACCTTACAGGATTATTTTAAGTATTAAATGAGATCACTGAAAGCACTTTGGAAATTGTAAAGGTCTGTACAGATCTCACATATTAAGGAGCTTCCAAACTCTAATGTTTTGTTTCAGGGAAATCTATTTCCTCACCAGGATGATGTCTGATGTTTGTTAAAATGAATTGGCTGATAACTGGTTAAGGTTTTTTGAAAGAGATCTGAAAAATCTGAAAAATCTGAAAATTCTACAACCATGTTTATTTTTCCCTAGAGCTAAACTAAGTGAAGATGTACCATGCTTGGTATTTCATTGAAAATCTGATTTGTACTATAATAGAACACAAGAACTCTCTAGCTGTGGTCTTGCTGGATACTTCTTGCTCCCTCTATATACCTTCCCTTGTGAAATGGTTTTAAATTAACTTAAACACCAGCTTCCTGTGTTCCACTGCTAAGGCTACGGTCCATATTTATAAAAACTTTTCTGCTTGCTAGGACACCTCATTAATTATATACTGAGCTTGTATCAATATTGAGCTTGTTGACGTGCAGGCTGTTTAGAGGTTGAAGCCTTACCAGACCATCTGCCCAACGCTGTCATTGGAAATGCTTTTCTCTGTCACTGTAATGAAATCACTAAAATCATTTCCTGTTCCTAGTCCTTGTTCAGATCTTCTATCTACTGTCAATAAGAGGATATTAAAATACTCAGGAAAAGTCCACATATCCTTTTCATCATGGTCCATAATGTAGCACATGGCTTTGTGTTTTAGCGTTGGAAATAATAAATAATGACGTCAAGCCTATTATAATAAAAGAAGGCTGCTTATTAAACTCTCTTTCTCCAGCTGTTTTTCCTTTGACATCATGGGATCTGTTTATAATGACCTTTATGGGTTTTCCCCCTTACCTTTCAGAGTTTATAT
>NW_012150174.1:1943389-1945404 GCF_000956105.1 Propithecus coquereli
GGCCTGCCCTTTTTTAATGGCTGTATTTTCCCTGAAAGTCCATATTTGCAAGATTCTGGAATTTAGTGGCATCATGGAGTAGGCCATTCTCATTTTATCCTAATTGTCCATGACCTTGGGGCCCTGGCAAGGACCACGATTTTGGGAAAGGGTCACGCCACGCTGAAATCAGACCCGGAGGAGAAAGAATCTGTACCCAAGGAGATGGCATGAGGGACATGGAAGTACACTCCATCCGTCCAGAAGCCATGGCAAGGGCACGGATACATAGAGGTGAAGAATTGAGAACAATCATCCAATCTGCTATAGGATGCATGACCTCTTCTGTCTACTCTATGCAGACCAGCTTCTTCCTCTGTTCCTCTTAAACATGACTCCCTAGAATGCAAGCCCCATTAGGGAAAGATTTTTGTCTGTTTTGTTCACTGCTGTTTCCCAGTGCTTAGAACAATGGGCTGATATATAGTAGAAAATAAATATGACTGGCTATGCTCAAATAATGCCCTCAGCCTTTTAAGTTACATGATCTAGAGTCCCTTCCATGTCCTGATATCACCTGGCTTCCTTATTTCAGTCAGAATTTCTTCTTTGTTAGGATTTTAGCTTGTATGTGGACCCCTCAAGACCAAAGCGGCTTCTCACTCTTTTGAGACTGTGTTCCAGCTTAACTGTTTCATTCTCTTGCTATTTCTTGTTTTAAATTTGTGAGAGAGGAATTCTCACTAGTTAGTCTTTTCACATCAGGCAGTCGTGAGTCACTGACTAGCAGTGGCTTGGCTACTTTGGGCTAAGTGTGCACCTCTAACATGATCAACTAAAATTGAAATTAAAATAAATGTGATACAAAATTTGCCTAAGGGCACAGAAGGGTGTGGTAGACACCAGACTTTCATTTTCTGATAGAAATGGCTACCACTTATTCAGGGTTTACTATGTTCCAGACACTCTTTACATATATTATCTTACTTCAGTCTTCAAGAATCCTATAAGGTAACTATTACCATTTTACAGATGGCGAAATGAAGATTCAGAGTGATTCAGTAACTTGTCCAAAGGTTTGAATCCAGACCTCCCTGGCCCTAAAGCATGTTCTTTTAACTGCTATACTAGCATCCTGTAGGGAGACATGGACCAGATCATGAAGGGGTCTTATATATCAGGCAGAATAGACACCTGAGATAGTTGCTTATCCATGTCCCCTTCTCCAAGAATTGTCCCTGAACTACCCATATTCTTCCACTGGTTATAACCAGTGAACGACGGATTGATTCCTGACCCAAGCTGGGCAAATCAAGTTCGCCCAAGAGCACTGGATTCTAGATCATGTAACTTAAAAGGCTGAGAGCATTATTTGAACATAGCCAGTCATATTTATTTTCTACTATATATCAGTCCATTGTTCTAAGCACTGGGAAACAGCAGTGAACAAAACAGACAAAAATCTTTCCCTAATGGGGCTTGCATTCTAGGGAGTCATGTTTAAGAGGAACAGAGGAAGAAGCTGGTCTGCATAGAGGAGTAGACAGAAGAGGTCATGCATCCTATAGCAGATTGGATGATTGTTCTCAATTCTTCACCTCTATGTATCCGTGCCCTTGCCATGGCTTCTGGGCAGATGGAGTGTACTTCCACATCCCTTGGCTTTGAGCTTGGCCAAGTCACTCACTTTGGCCAACGGAATGTTAACGGAGCTGATGTAAGAAGAGTACTTCAATGTGCTCATGCAGTTTGCTTGTGCTGCTGTCATGCACCTTGAGAAGAGCATGCCCTGGATAGCCGTTGGTCCACGGATGGTGAGAAGCACATGGAGCAAACCTAACTCAGCCTAACCTAGCTGAGTTGCGGCCAACCTACAGACCTGTGAGCAACTAAATGCTTATTGTTTTGCGTCATTGAATTTTGGAGTGGTTTGTTACACAGCATTATCGAAGTAATAAGTTACTGAAACAGCATGAGAAAGAAGCTATTGTCTTAATGCTCAGCTGCTTTCCAGCTTCATATCATAGTCTCTTATG
>NW_012150174.1:1946330-1946764 GCF_000956105.1 Propithecus coquereli
AGAACCAGAAGAAAGCAGTTGGATGCTGGAGAAGAGGTCGGCACTGGAGGAAGGGTATAGATGCACCTAAATAATTCCAAACAGAACAGAAACACTGGGTAGCGGACCCATGGTACATGTGGAGTGTTGTCTTGTGCAGCTGTGGACATCTGGTCCTGGAAATAAGGAGCAGAAAAGGGGTTTTGTAGTTGATGGTGATTGTCATCAGAAGAATTAGATTGGTCTAGTGATTTTTGTTTGTGTCTGTTTCTACTACACAGGAGCCACATCCTGGAGTTTGGGAAATACTTATCTTTGGTTAAAATCTATTTCTTTTCTGGCTCTGAAATTTGAGCTCAATTTTTTTTCTTTTTTAAGCTCCTACTGTCACTCTCAAACTACACTCTAGTGCTGATTTCTGTAGTGCTGTTGGACCTTGGGAGAGTTTCAGCATG
>NW_012150174.1:1947626-1948706 GCF_000956105.1 Propithecus coquereli
CTGTAATGAAATCACTAAAATCATTTCCTGTTCCTAGTCCTTGTTCAGATCTTCTATCTACTGTCAATAAGAGGATATTAAAATACTCAGGAAAAGTCCACATATCCTTTTCATCATGGTCCATAATGTAGCACATGGCTTTGTGTTTTAGCGTTGGAAATAATAAATAATGACGTCAAGCCTATTATAATAAAAGAAGGCTGCTTATTAAACTCTCTTTCTCCAGCTGTTTTTCCTTTGACATCATGGGATCTGTTTATAATGACCTTTATGGGTTTTCCCCCTTACCTTTCAGAGTTTATATGATTACATGAGAAACTGAAGTTTTGGGAACAGTCCCTTCACAGAAGTTGACACCTTCCATCTCAGGCCCAATATGCACGCAGACTCCAACAATGGGATAGTGGGAAGAAAGAACAAAGAGGCTTTCTGTAGTCTCCTGAAGGAATTTGACTTCCTGAAGTACGGGCTTGCTTCCAGAAGAAGTACACGTTGAAAGCACAGTGGGTGGGTGTGGATTGTATATGTAATCATAGTCCACAATTCAAGTGAATGCATATGCCATGGCTTTATTATGTCACTTAACATAGGATCATGCAGTTTTGTTTTGAGTGGTGCCTATTGACTCCATGCCATTTGAGGAATTTGGCATCTCTGGAAATTCACTCTTCCCTTGGGTCTGTATTTGGGAAGGCTGGTGACATTTTTAAATCCATGAGTTTGCTTTCTTTGAAATGCAGCTGTTTTTGGACTTTCCTAGCTGTACCCATAAGCAAGCATTCACTTGGCCAATCATCAAGCACTTCTGGAGGAAACTCCTAAATCCTTTAACTGACCCCTACCCCCGTTACAGAGAAGTCTGTACTCTATCATCACTGGAAGAAAAAAAGTCTGTTGATGTTACGGACCCTGGGACAAAATCTCTACATTAAATTCTCTAATTTCTTTTTATGTTTGTTTTAGGTTTGGAAAAACCAGATAACTGTTCTGTTTGTCCTAAATGACCTCTAGAAATTATTTTAATTTCTATGATTACAGTATTAAATATTCAAGGCAATTTCAAGACTTCTTGCTCCACAA
>NW_012150174.1:1949586-1964439 GCF_000956105.1 Propithecus coquereli
TTTTTTTTCTTTTTTAAGCTCCTACTGTCACTCTCAAACTACACTCTAGTGCTGATTTCTGTAGTGCTGTTGGACCTTGGGAGAGTTTCAGCATGCAGAGGGTTTGGTCCTCCGTGGGAGAATTGGGATGTTCATAGAACACAGGTTCTATTGGGTGTCTTATCTTCGGTCAGAGATAAACTTCCAACATGCGATCACTAAGTGCTTTGTTGAAGTTTATTGAACCAGTAAGAGAGAAACTGAATTGTAGATGAACACTTCTCATTCATTCATTCATTCCACAATATGTTGTGATTTGAACCTATTACGTGTTGAGCATTGTGCTCAGTTAGTGGGACTAAGGAGGTAATAATTAAAGATAGGAGGAAAACAAGGGAGCCAGTTAATAGCTGTTCATTCCATCAGTTTCTGTAAGTTCAAGGTCCATGTAACATCCCCTGAAGTGATGTACTTTCACTCCTCCAACTTACACGCTAATAGTGGTTGGAGATTTGGGGCTCTCTTGAGGCATACACAGCTGTAAGAGATACATAGGTCCTTTTGTGGGTGGGTATCTCCCTGCAGTTTATATGTGGCCCAACAGCACCCTTCCACCATTGCCCACCCTCCGTGACAATTAAGGACACCAGATAAATGCCTGCCCCCATTCCTCCTGTGGGACTTTACAAGCAAATCATCTCACAGGCTGCTCCCTTCCAACCTAGGGCTTGGTCACATCCCACCTGCAGAGAGAGGCTCTGGGTTTTAACTTTTCTGTGCTTCTTGAAGTTCCCATGCAATATCAATTCTGAATTGAGAGCTAGTGGACATGCCAACAAGCCTGCCAAAGCAGGGCACAATGATGCCACAGCAGAGGCTGGAGGGGAGGGGAAGAACTGGTTCAGGAGGCTGGAGGAATGATGGGTATGTGAGAGACTCAGGAGTTTGTTGCCAGTGGGAACTGCAGTGAACTCAGCTCACTGTGGAGCCTCACCCAAGCCAAAAAAGACAAAATCCTGAATTTACGTTACCTGCAGGGCACAGCCTCAAACAACAGGGAAGCAGCCGCACTCTGGAAGCTGAGAGGCCAGAGTTGGAAAGGACATGATCCTCTTTACACCTGCGAGGTCTCGTAGCTGCACCTCTCCTTCGTACGCTTGGACACCATCTTAGGAGGGAGCTATTTAAGACACTAAATCTTTTTTTTAAATTAAAGACTAGGAAATTCTTAAAGGGTCTATTTAAATTATTGGACCACAGTAAATTTAAACTGAATTGGATCTTAAGTTTATTCATTTTCCTGCTACTAACAGATAGGGGCTCCAGAGAAACATCAGATTTGTTATGGGCAAAATGAAAGTTACCTTTCTCTCCACATCAGAGTAATACTATGAGTTGAATTTTGAGACTCTGCAACATGGGGAAAGAGTAGGAGGAGATAAAGTTGCCGAAGTTATGGTAGCTAAGTGAGAAACCTCACAGGCTTCTTTTGCAATCTCTGCAGTCAGATGTATTCAGTGTTCCTCCACATACATGGAGCCACTTCCAAGAAAACAAAGATGAGGACAATAGATAAAAAAGAGATTTTGTTACATTTTGAGAGGCTTGCTGACTGATTTCCTTTCATCCAGAATTCATAGGGAGCACCTAATGTGTATAATGGAACCATGAAGCATCTGTATCTTGGGGTAAATCCCAAGTATTTCTTTAAAATGCTGACACATCCAAAGTGAAAGATAAACTGGAGAATTCCAAGTCCAGTCCACAACCAGTCTCCACTGTAAAACAGGAGACCCTGGCTACCTGGTGTTCATTTATACATTCAGCAAGCATTTGCTGGTTGCCAGCTACTTGTCAGGCACACTGCTAAATACTGGGGATACAGTGCTTGGCATATGACGATTGCTTCACAAATGTTAGTTAAATAAATGAATAAAAACTATGCCCTCACTCCAGAGGCAGACTTGCCTGAACCTAATAAAGCTTACGTTTAAGTCAGTGGCCCCCAAACTTTGATGCACATTAGAATCACCCAGGGGTCTTTAAAAATACTGATGCCTGGTTCCCAGACATTCTGATTTAATTAGTATGAGCCACAGACTTGGCATCAGGATTTTTTAAAGCTCCCCAAGTGGTTCTAATGTTCAACAAAGTTTGGGGACATGGGTTTAAGGGCCCCTTACTTGTTCAGGCCCTTTACAAGAACTTAGGAGTTTCCTAGAGGAACTTTGTATTCTTTTCCTTGAACAAGGCCCCCAACTTGAATTAGCTTCAGGCGCCACAAACCCTGAATCTGACTTTCCCTATCCTTGAGGCGGTCTTAGTCCAGTCAGCTGGTTGCTTAGCCAGCATGAGCTTTTCAGAATTGTAATTTGGCTGAAAGACGCAGATTAACAGTCCTCTGATGGCTGCCACCACATGACAGCTAAACCGTTACAAGCAACAGATGTTGCTTTTTTATGGTTTTGTCTCCCTTTTTTTCTGGCCCATGAATTTGACAGTGATTTTTGCAATGTCTTCGAAGGGAACTCCACAGTGTAGTGGAAGAACTGGTTGCTACAAGTGGCAGGGTTCTATAGTTTTATTGAGTTTTGCATTATATTGATTGGATTTCATGGTCAGCACAAAGTTTTTGACTTCATAGCATTTCCAGTGCAAGGCCTTTGCAAGAGACACGCCGTGGTCCTCTTCTGTGTCCCTGGAGTTCTATGCCTTACTATCCCCCTACCTTTCCGGGAGGAGTTGCCTGGTGACACTTATGAGGCTGATTCAGAGCTCTACAAAATTGATTCAGTGATTTTATTACACAGGCAAACAATAACCATTTCCATGGCACATGTGGGCTGGCTGGCAGACAGGATGGCTACGTGTGGAACTTCCTCTTCTAAGTGCCTTTGGCCAGGTACACACCTGGGAGCGTGTCTGTGACTCTTAGTGGGGTGAGCACGAACACAGCCTGAGGAGGAAAAGAACAGTGCACACCGTGCAGGAGTGACGATGGGCTTTCAGCAGTGTTTTGAAGTAACCCTGAACTTGCTAAGTGAGCTGTATTTACCCACATCATCTACAAAGCACAAAGGCTACTCCAGGGTTCCCTGAGACTCCCTTTTCCTGGCCACGTTTTGTTGTGGGTTGTCTTGGTCCCTTCTGTGTATCATTTACTTAGCACGTCACATCCAGGTTATGTATGCATCTGATTGCAGGGGCTTTGTTGCCCACCAAGGAAAGTGTTACGTAATACATAAGCCAGACACCTGTCCCCCTCCCAGTGATGAATTAAGGTAGATTAAGGGCACGGCTGCTACTCTCTGGAGGGAAAGACTGGGGCTTTAGTGATTAGTTTCTGCCACCACGAAGCCTGTAAAGTCTTCTAACATTTGGCACCCACGAGGAGGTGCCTCTGATTAACCTCTTCCAGGATGGGGTACAGGGTATTAATGCTATATAAATAGGATTTCCCCAAAGATGAACAGAATATCTTTCTACTCCAGGAGTGGCAGTCCTTGTCTCTCCACATGGTGTATTTTCTTCTCTTCCAGATGGTCACATTTGGATTCTCTCAGAATCTTCCTGATTACCATGAAAGCTTGGTCACACTACCTTGAGCTCAGTTGGAGAAACAGAGAAGGGAGGTTAATCATCAAGTTTGTTCATTGTTCCCTGCTGTAGGCTCAGTGATAGCCTTTCACAAAAGCTTCAGAGGTCATTAATTAGACAAATGGTACTGGCTTTGCTTTCTGCAGCCCCAACAGATGCTGTTTGACTTATGGGAGAAATGATTAGTTGCATTGAATGAGAGGGGTGATAATGACTCTTTAAACAGCACAAAGCAAACATTAACACAACAGGCATTGGAGGAAACCAAGTGTGCCTAAGCAGTGGGACCTAGTTCCCTAAGCAAAGTTGGTTCTCATGTATAAAATAGTCTCCCTCATCCTAAAACTCTGAATGGTCAGCACTTCCTAATGATTCAGGACATCCTGTATTTCTATAGTGCGTGGCATTTTCTCACACTGTTTGCTTTACTGACTTGAGCAGGAATGCTGCTTTGTACAACTCCAGGGGTACCATTCACACTGTCTTTTATGTAAATCATGCATCCTAGAGTTGGAATATCTTGGCTCTTACAGATGGTATTGGGTGCCTTCATAATTACCTCAATAATAGATTGGGAAGTTTCCATATGATTCAGAACCCAAAGTTAAGGAAGTCTAAAAACCTGAAGAAACTAAAAAATAAGTCATTTGGGATCCTTAGTCCATTTTTTGAAATTTTATGGTACATTGAGGTAAAAAGTTTCCTGGGATAAGTGAGGCCTTGGATTCTGGTCCCCCTCCTTCACTTACCGTGTGACTTTAGGCAAGCTATAATGCATAGCAAATGCATTTGTCATGATTGATACTAATTGGGCTGTTTTGCTCAATGTGTATGCAATGACAACAAGCCACCATTTCATGGGGTAATGTGTTGAAGAAAAGATGTTCAAATGATAAACAGGGTTTCCAATTGTCATTTTAAAAAGTGTAATTGAGAACCGAAGTAGATTTGGAATGAAACTTGCTTAATGCTCTGTGTAAACAGACTTGTATACTGCTCTTCGAATAAAGCCATTCGGGTGTTATCTGCTATGAGAGCTCACTGAAGACATCATGTTGTGAAGATTACTATGCTTTTTGGAGGTTTAGTAGATTTGGATCTTGAGTACTCGAGAGATTATGTCCTGGCCTGATCTCTCTCCTCCACCCCTTTGCCTCATCAAATTAATTTCAATTTGAACATGAAGAGAATCCCATATGGCTTCGCACATCTGAGGTCTTGAAGAAGCAGCCTGTGTTTCCTACTCATAGACACATAAATGGAGTTTTGAACTTCTAATTAAGGATTACAGGAAACATTTTGTTTTTATTCTCACATCTTTCATTTCTCTCACAGAGACTTGCTAATTTTTGTATTCATTTATTCCTTCTCAACAAACATGTATTGAATAATTATTTATGGAGCACCTTCTCTGTACCAGGCACTGTGCTGGATCCTGGGCCATAGAGATGAAAAGCACAGTTCTTGCCCCGAAGGAGTTTATGGCCAAGGAGAGAAGCAAAGGAACAAATAGTTACAATGCCATAGAAGGAGGAAAGCTGAGGGAGCATTCCCACTGTGCTTGTGGTTTCCGGAAGATGGTTGTAGCTTGTTATAGAAATCTCTTTTAGCTGAATGATAATATCTAAGCTAAGTGTGTATTCACTCACTGGAGTTCAAATCAGGTTTCCTCTGAGAAGAGGTGGCATAATGAGTAAAACAGCACAGGGCTGAGACAGACAACAGCTCGTTTCCAGTTCATGGTGCACCATTCATAAGCCATGTAACTTTAGACAAGTCACGGAACCATCTGAGTCTCGGTTACTTTCAAAGTAAACAATATAAATAAAGGTACTTTGTAAATGTAAAGCACTATATAAACTTAAAAGATTGTTATCAGAAAAAAACCCCTCAGTTTGCTGCATGCACACATTATATAGCTGAAGAATAATAAGCACAACTTTTACTTTTGGCCTAATTTTTATTCCTGAAAGGATTCACCCTCTGAAAGGAATTTTTTCCTTAGCCATACATATAAATCACAGGGTAGTGTCCAAAACAATTATTCCTTTTACCTAAATCTTCAGTTAAAAGACAATTAGAGTGTATTTTAAACTCTTCAATTTGTGTATAATGTGGTATTAGACTCTCTACAGATCAGCCTGAGAATAATTTTGCAGAGAATGATTCTTCCTGCGCAGTGCACCCTGTGTGGCAAGACTACACTTTGCTTTTTGTGCCTCACTGCACAAAAAAAGAGAAGTTTCTTCTCTATACTTTCCATACACTATATACTCATGTTTGATGTATTTTTTAAATGACTCAAAACTAAAATTTCAACATGACTTTTCCTGTCTTAGAAGTATAAAATCTTGGGACTATAACTTTTTAAAAATTTTATTTCAGAATATTATGGGGGTATATACGTTTTGGTTACATAATTTGCTTTTACTTTTAAATAATTGCACAGATCTGTATGCTAGTGTTACTTTTCAAACCTTAGTAAGATATTTATGTGAGGATTTGGGGTTAAAACATATATTAAAATAAATGTTCATCTCTGGGGTAATATTCTGTTTTACTAAAATTTATTGAAGCATTATAAGGAAAAGGAATAGAAAGGAAATTTGAAATTACTGAGTGCTTACTGTGTGCTGGTACCTGATCTAGGGAATTTACATGCATTATCTTATCGATACAAGTCTCATAAGGGCAGTATCATCTTTACTTTCTGGATAAAGAAAGGTTCAGAGAGGTTAAGAAATTTGTTGATGATCACACAGATAGTAAAGGGAAGAGTTGGAATTTGAATTCATATTTGTTTGACTATAAACCCATTTTTTTAAACCTAAAAATGCTTCCTTTCCTACATCTAAAATACATAAACATTGCACATCATGTAAAATGTTGTACCAGTTTTACTTGTTATTTTCCCAAGGAGATATAGGAAATGACACAAACAGCAAGGCTCCAGACACTTTTCATTCATGTGAGTAGTCTGAAGTATAGTACCCCTGCAATCTTTCTGAAAAAAATTATTCAAGGATTTACTTCAAGAAAATAAAAAATGAATTCATGGGATAGAAAAGAACAGTAACTTACGGCTCAGAAACTTATGGCTTAATAAAAGAGGGGTCAAGCTTCAGGTATGACTGGATCCAGATGTCTAAACAATGCCATTAGATCCTAGTTCCTCTTTATCTTTTAGTAGATGGCACATTGGCATCACCCTCAATAAGCCTTCTTCCACTGGATGACTTCCATGAGCTGCAGGCTTTTATCCTACAAAGTTAAAGAGAAACTCTCTTCTTCTAAATCGCAAACAGAAGTTTTGGGCCTGATTCTCATTGGCCCAATTTGGGTCTCATGTGTCCATCATTGAACCAATTAATCTGGCCAAAGACTTGCAATCCTCTGACAGGCCAGTCCAGAGTTCTGTGACTGCCCTAGATCTGGGGGAGGGGGATGCAGAGTAGAATTAGGTACAACCAAAGCAAATGGACTGAGACAGAAAGGAGTGAGTCCCCAGAGGAAAACCAGAGTCTGTCAACAGAAGAAAAGGGAATAGATGCAGAGCATCAAAAGCAGTAGGCTGGGTGTGGCAGCTCGCACCTGTAACCCAGCACTTTGGGAGGCTGAGGTGAGAGGATCACTTGAACCCAGGAGTTTGAGACCAGTCTGGGCAAAATAGCAAGACCCCATGTCTACAAAAAAAATTCAAAAATTAGCCAGGCATGGTGGCATGTGCCTATAGTCCTAGCTTCTCTGGAGGCTGAGGCAGGAGGATCACTTGAGCCCAGGAATTCAAGGTTACAGTGAGCTATGATCATGCCATTGCACTCCAGCTTGAGCAAAAGAGCAAGACCCTGTCTCAAAAACAAACAAACAAACAAACAAAAATAGTAATGTCCTCTACAGTGAACCAGTAAACCAGGGAAATTGTTAGTTAAGATCAAGTAATCACTGATAATGTGACATTTGATGCAACCGTTAAATATTAATATATACTATCGCTGTGTAAATAAAATTCTAGATGGTTTTAACACATAGTTGAGGCTCAGTAAATATTTGTTTAATGAATGAATGAGACATTGGGAGGTTTGTGGTGAAGTGGGCAAAGGAAAAGAGAAATAACATTCCAAAAAATGCCTTGTCCTGTTAAAGAGAGAGGTAGGTTATAGATACTGACTAACCTCGACATTGATAGGAATATATACATTTAAATATGTTCAATAATCATTCAAAGATAATCATTATTGAAATAGGAAAAAAATGTAGAATTTTGAAACCACTAGATTAAAAAAAAGGACTAGAGAAAATTTGATCAAGTCAGAAAGGGTCAGGTTCAGAAAGAAAAAGAAAGAAATCAAAATACATTTTAAGACTCAATAAATCCATGGTATGAATGGGTTAAATCACATATTAAAAGAGAAATATTATGTTAAGAGACAAAAATCAAGTTTTATGTTTTTACAAGAGACAAACCTAAAACAACACACAATAAGACTTGGATAAAGACAATTAGGTAAATGATAACAAAATAGAAAGCAGGAATTGCAAAACAGAATAGAATTCAAGGGAAAAAACATTAAGGGCTTACCTGGGCTATTTTATAAGTGTTACAACCAATAAGAAGTAATCATCATAAGCTTTAAAATAACAAAAAATAAAGCAACTAAACATTAAGCACATTCTTTTAGAAATACCAGGAGAATTTTTTAAAAATTATAGAAAACTTGCCGGGCGCGGTGGCTCACGCCTGTAATCCTCGCTCTCTGGGAGGCCGAGGCAGGCGGATTGTTTGAGCTCAGGAGTTCGAAACCAGCCTGAGCAAGAGCGAGACCCCGTCTCTACTAAAAATAGAAAGAAATTAATCAGACAACTAAAAATATATAGAAAAAAAAATTAGCCGGGCATGGTGGCACATGCCTGTAGTCCCAGCTTCTCAGGAGGCTGAGGCAGGAGGATCACTTGAGCCCAGAAGTTTGAGGTTGCTGTGAGCTAGGATGATGCCACAGCACTCACTCTAGCCTGGGCAACAAAGCGAGAACTCTGTCTAAAAAAAAAAAAAAATTATAGAAAACTTAAACTCATTTCTCAGAAAAGGACAAGCTAAGTAAAAAGAAAAAAATTGGTAGACATAGAGGATGAGAATAACAATGTTTTACAACATTGATTTTATGTATTTTTTTATTTCTTTACCAAATCTACTACTTACTTGTGTGCCAAGCATTATTCTAAATGCTTTATAAATATGAACTCGTTTAATCCTCATAACAATCCTATGAGACAGACATTTTATAGATAGAGAAACTAAGGCATGGAAAAGTTAAATAACTTTCCTGAAGTCATACAGCTAAGAAAATGGCAGTACTGCATTTGACTCCACAGTTTGTGCTCTTAATTCCTGTACTCTTAAGTGCACACGTATATAGACCTTTGTACCCTACAGTAAAGACTATACGGGCTCTCCATATTTGGTTTTTGTCTTCTTCCTGGGCTTATGGAAAGATTATATTTAACAGCTCTCTTGAAGTAAGAAGGGTGATTAGTTAGACTGGAAGGTAGTCTTACTTTAGGGAAGAAATTGACCCTAAGTGAAAACCTAAAGGATGAGAAAGGAGTGAACCAGGGAAAGAGGGAGAGCTGGATGTGTGGGTAGGGATATTCAGGCATGTGGGAAGGCCCTGGGGTGGGAAGAGGCTTGGATTAGGGGACTAGAACACAGAGCAGTACAAGGAAATGCAGTGAAGAATGGGAGAGTGATAGGATAAGAGGCCAGAGAGGTGCATACAGGTCAGATTTGGGGCATTTACAGATCACGGAAAAGGTTTTAAACTTCATCCTATGAATAATATGGGAAGTCGGTGCATGATTTTAATTAGAGTAGGAGGTTCATGATTGCGTTTGCATTTTTAAAGTATGACAGAAATTGTGTAGATGATGCACAAAAGTTTTTGGCATATTTTTATTTTTACTTATTTATTTATTTTATTATTAGTTCAGGGTATTGTGAGGGTACAAACATTTTGGTTACATTTTAATTTATTTTATCAATTTTTTTTTTTAGAGACAGAGTCTCACTCTATAGCCCAGGCAGGAGTGCAGTGGCAGGATCATGGCTCACTGCAGCCTCAAACTCCCGGGCTCAAGCAATCTTCCTGCCTCCACCTCCCAAGTAGCTTGGACTACAGGCGCATACCACCATGTCCAGCCAGTTTTTGGCATATTTTTAAAATGAGAATGGATAGGAGGAGTAGAAAAGGGAAATCAGTGAGGAGATATAATAATTGTGGTATTTCAGAGAAGAGAGGGTGGTGGATTGGACTAGCACAGTGGCAGAGGAGAAGGAGAGGAGTGGATGAATTCAAGTATTTATTGGAGGTAGAAGAGACCAAATTTGCTAATTGATGGGATGAAGGAGATGAGAGAGAAGCACATGCAGGAAGGAAGGAGGACTTGGAGGGCAGTGAGCTCAAGTTTACTTTTGTTTGTTCAGGTGAAATTCACACAACCTAAAACCGATCATTTTAAAGTGAACACTTTAGTAGCATTTAGTACATTCACGATGTTGTGCAACCAATACCTTTATCTAGTTCCAAAACATTTCCATCACTCCAGAGTAAAGCCCCTTACCCCTTAAAGCAATTACACATTCTCCCACTCCCCTACACCCTGCCCTTGGCAACCACTGCACTGCATTCTGTTTCTACAAATTTAGCTATTCTGGATATTTCATATAAATGGAATCATGCAATATTCAATCTTTTCTTTCTGGCTTCTTTCACATAGTGTAACACTTTCCAGGTCCATTCATGTTGTAGTATGTATTAATATTTCATTCTTTAAGGCCAAATAGTATTCCATTGTATGTATATGCCACAGATTGCTTATCCATTTATCCATTGATGATTATTTCCACTTTTTGGCTATTGTGAATAGTGCTCCTATGAGCATTCTTGTGCAAAGATTTGTTTGAGTTCCTGTCTTCAATTCTTTTGGGTATGTACCCAGGAGAGGACTTCCAGGGTCACGTGTCAATTTTATGTTTAACTTTTTGAGGAACCCCCAAACAGTTTTCCACAGTGGCTGAATTGTTTTACATTCCTGCTAGCAATGTATGAGGGATCCAATTTCTCCCAATCCTCACCAACACTTATTATTTTCCCAAGTTCACTTTCGAACATGTTAAGATGTCAATGTGTCATGGAAGGAGAGATATAGGTTATTGGATATAAAGGTCTGGAGTTCAGAAGGGAGGTCTGGGTTTGAAACACATATTTTGGAGTTGTCAGCATAAAGGGTACTTAAAGACATGAGAGGGGATGAGATTGACAAAGAAGGGGCTAGAGATTGGGAGGGCCCTAGATCCTTGCCCAGAGGAACCTGAATATCTAGAGGAAAGAAAAAGGAGAGCTGCCAAAAGAAGATCAAGGGGGATCAATGCAAAGGTACCACCAAGCCAGTTTAGCAAATGAGAAACTGAGGGATTGGGATGTGTCCCTCTCAAATACATTCTGCTGAAGATCTGAGGAGTGCAGTGAAGCAGTGAAGTGTTCTTTACCATCCGTGGAGAGAGTACTTCCAATTTCTCAAAAGCTCCATCTCAAGGTTAGAGAACTCTTTTGCCACAAGTTCCATAGATCAAAATGAGAGGACAAACAAAGAAGAAAGACCATTTCCCATCTGGATACTGCCCAAAGCTTCTAATTTTGGTACCTCTCTATGTTAGGCATCCCCCAAAAGGTCCATGTCCTAATCTCCAGAACCTGTGAATATGTTATCTTAGGTGGCAAAAGGGATTTTGAAGATGTGATTAAATCAAGAATTTTGAGGCGGGGATTATCCTGGATTATCTGGGTAGGCAAAATGTAATCACAGGGTCCTTGTAAGTCAAAAGAGACAGGAGAGTCAGAGACAGACTTAAAGATACTACATTGCTGGCTGTCAAGATGGACCAAGGGACCATGAGGCAAGCAATGCAGGTGGCCTCTACAGGCTGGAAAAGTCAAAGGAAAAGATTCTTCCCTTGGCACCTCCACAAGGAACACAGCCCTGCTGGCATCTTGGTTTATAGATCAGTGAAACCTATTTCCGACTTCTGACCTCCGGAACTATAAGATAGTACATTTGTGTTGTTTTAAACCACTAAGTCTGTGGTAATTTGTGACAGCAGCAATAGGACGCTGATACATTTCCCAAGGACTGCCCACTTTTCTTCATGTGTCCCGATTTATCTACCATGGAAATGTCATTTTTTCACTCTTTTGGTTTTAGAAGCCAATTAAACACTTTTAATCAGGCAAATCTATACAGAGATTTCTCCAGCTAATAGTCCTTTCCCTGAGCCTTCTCAGAGTATGTAAATTTTTTAATTGTACTATTGAGTCCAGTGAAAATTCTTAATTGGTGGAATTCCAGGAACAATGCTGGAGATGTTTTGAAAGGGTCAAAGTTATCTTAAAATCCTGTCAGAGAAGGCACAAAGCCCAGATTCCTGGAGTCCTCTAGGGTCATGGGGTGTAGGCACGTTCAGAGAGGCTCAGAGAAGGTTCCTGCCTTGCTCAGTCCTCTAAGGTGACCTTAGACAGGCTTCAGTGGTATCAACTACTCAGGTATGCCCACCTCAGGGCTGGCACCCAACTCATTCTCCTGACATTCTTGGGAATGGGCCCATGGAATGAATTGGCTCCATTTCTCTTCTTTAACAGAGGTGGTTCAAGCTCTCCTACAGACTCAGCTTTAGGAAAGCCATCATTGACCAAGCTTGGTTCGGAAAGATCTCTCTCTGACCAGTGTTTTGCAGTAAGAATGCTGGATTTAAAGTCAGAATGCTTTTGCTTGGTTCTCACTAGCCTGTGCCAGAAGAGGATCACAGAGTTCCCTGTGCTTTTGTTTCCTCATCTGCAAAATAAAAATAATATTTACCTCATACAATCATTATACAGATAAGAGAAAAAATGCATGTGAAAGCTGTAAATACCCTACACTTTAAAGTTCATCCATCCTCAGCAAAATAAAACAGAAAAAGAAAGAAAAGGAACAAATTACTGATACATGTAGCATGAAGCTCAAAAGTTAACTGCCAGGAGCCAAAAACCTACATGTTGTATAATTCCATTTCTATGACATTCCAGAAATGGCAAAACTATCGATCAGTAGTTGCCAGGGGCTGGCTTTGAGGGAGAGGATTGAGACAAGGTAACTTTCTTGGGGTGATGGAAATGTTCTATATTTTGATTGTTTGGTGGTTACACAACTGTATGTGTTTGTCAAAACTCATAGAATTGTACACCTCAAAAGGATGAATATTACTGTGTGTAAGTTATACATCAATAAACCTGACTTTTCAAAAATCGGAGAAAAGAATGTCCTACAATATGATGTGTTACCTATATAGTCCTTTGGGATAGGATCTAATCAATTGAGCACTTCATCAAATACCTATTCCAAATTTTTTTGCTTCGTCGTCATGTTGTTCATATAGCATGTAACATGATTTTCTGCTAACATAGAATGCTCATCTGCTTACCGCTTTAAAAAAATTTTAAATTAGAAAGGTACTGAGCACTCACCTTCTACAAAGTTCAGCTTTCCCTCAGGGAACAAAGGAACGCACCAAGAGAAGGATGAGGCGGGACAGGGTATCAGATAATCCAGAAGCACCCAGATGCGTGGGACGTGGGGGGATTTCTGCTTTGGTCGCCAAGCGGGGAGAAACTCTACAAGCCTATAAGAGGTCATTATGTAGATAATAGATGCTATTTTGATTTGGAGAGAATTTCCGACTCTGGATTGTTTAATATTAGATTTCTGTGGTTAAGGATGACCTAACATTAGCTTAATTAAAACACTGGTCAGACACACCTGAAGGCTAAGGCGTGCGAGCCTCAGGGGGCAGGCTGGCGGGGGCCGTCAGCTCCCGGCGAACGCTCCCCGCGCGCCAGGAGAACGCCCAACTCCGCGCTGTCGGTCCTCCTTTCTCATTGGCCGCTGCCCGGGCCGCGTCCGGCGCTCATTGGCCCGCGCCGGCGCCCCCGCTTGTATAAGACGCTGGCCACGCGGGCTGGCGGGCTGACCAAGCTCACACAGCCTGTGGCGCCCGAGGTGAGTGGGGTGGCCTCTTCCCGCCGGGCCCAGGGGCTGCTGTCAGGGAATTGGCGGCGCTCGCCCGGCGCGGGGCAGCGGCAGAGTCCACTACTGGGAGGTAAATGCCCCTGGGGAGCCGGGTCTGGGAGGTCGAAGTTGTACCCTGTGGGAGCTGACTCTTACTTCCTTCTATCCTTCCAAGGGCCTCTTGTATGTCAGAAACAGGCCATTTACACGTCGTCTGATTTCACCTTCACAACAAACCCTGGTAGATACTTCTTGCCTTTTGCAGATGAGGAAACTGGAGCGTTCTCCGTGTTAGCAGAAACAGACACATTCTTCTTCCTTCCCTTCCTCTCCCTCAAAGAGCAATGTCTCTTTTTTCCGTCTCCTCTCATAAAGACAACCCTCCCTTAGACACCCCAAAGAAAAGGGAGTCTCAGATGCAAAGCTTCTCAGCATGGCACCTACCCTCATCACCTCCATCCCACAGAGGACTGAGATCTTGGTGCAAGGTCGCAATCAACAAAGAGGCGTAGGTCCCTGTAGTTCAGATCCAGTTAATAGTCCAGGTAAGCTTAACCATGTCTCTGACCCTTTGATTTTCAGAGGTTTCAAATGAACTCCCCATTGATGTTCTACTCTAACTGGCATGGGAAAAAAGATACTAGAGTTGAACTTGCCAACTCAGTAAAAGTTTGTGCCTGTCAATTTTCAAAGAAGGGTGGAATTCTAACTATAAATATCTCTGTAAGGTTATAATCTGTGGTTTACAAATTTTATCACTGGGGTCCATTTGTACATGTTTATCAGGCATTATCATATTATCTTCAGGTAGGGATGTGTCTTCTATTTCCACTTTCTTTGCTGGTACCTTTATTTCCTAGTATGTTTTTCAGGGGAAGTGTTTTCTTTTGTATTTCATCTCCACTTTCATCCTTATTCTCACCCCCTATATGGAAAAGAAAATTAAGATTCTCTAGAAGATTCCCTCCCTGCAAACCAGTCTTCCTTGCAGCTTTTAGTTCTATTTTCAAACAACATCCATGCTTTCAAAAGACTTTAATTTGATAGTGCTTTGTGTTTCCTAGATCAGGTCAATTTAAAGTATACTTGGTGCTGATTAAACTAAGCAGAGACAAGAGTTGGTCAGTGTATACACCTTGCCCTCTACTCTACCAAGGTGCTGTTGATCTTCTGACCTCCTTC
>NW_012150174.1:1965538-2009859 GCF_000956105.1 Propithecus coquereli
GGTTGAGCAAGAACTAGCTTATATTTACAGAATCCTCTTCCTTTTGTTTGTCATAGTGACAATATCAGAGAAAATGTGGACTCAATAAGTACAGGCTAACTCAGTAAATTGTGCTTTGGGGTGTTTGTCTATTTGTTTGCAAAAGAATTGATAAATTATTGACCTGAGATTTGGAATTTAATATACTTTAGGAGTTTCATAATAAATAAACTAATGAAACTGAAAATCACCTTGATACAAAAGAATACTTACAACTCAGACACAGAAAGACAAATACAGCATGTTCTCAAATGGGAGCTTCTGGCACAGTTAGTAACAGACTATTGTTTATGACCATATAGCTGATAATAATTGAGCCATATTTGGTACTTGATACCTTCTCTCAAGTTAGGTGAGTCCCTTTTGGGCTGCTACCTGTTCTGTGAGGCGCCCCAAAATGCTACATGGCATGAGTTGAGAAAAAGGCTTTATGGAGGAAAGGGAAAGCTCACAAGAACTTTCTGGTGAGAAAGACAGAAATGCATGAGGTTCCTCATCTTGCATCCCCCCCATAGAGGAGCATTTCAAAGCCAAGATTTTAACTTAATGGAAAACTACCTTGTTCTTAGTTTTCTCATTTAGCCTTGGGTCAGGCTGGTTGTGGTGCTTAGATGTGCATTTGTGGTGATTTTTTTTTTAAATCAATTGACTATTTATTGCTTTTGTGGGGACAGGGGCTCAGGAACTCTTAGTGGGGCGGGTCTGCTTCCTCTTCACCATCACAGGCTTCTGGCTGTGCGGGATAGCCCCAGCAGTGGGGATGGCAGCGGTGGCAGATCAGATCTTGGCGGTACTTGTTCTTGCGGATCATATGCCTGATGCTGGTGAGGGTGGATGGGGCGTTCTTGTTGATGGTGGTTCACACATGGGAGGAGGATGGCTTTAGCTGGCCGGATGGCCACTTCACAACCACCAAGACACCTTTGCTGTCAGCTGCCAGCATGCTCACAGTCTTGTGGTGAAATCAGCCTGTGTAGGGGACAGAGTTTCCCACCTTCAGGTTCTTGGGCTCAGTGCTGTACATCTGCTTATGCCTCCTGATCAGGAAATGAAGCAGTTCCGCAGGACCATCCACTGCAAACGCGTGGGCATGGGACGGAAGGAGGCCTTAGTGGGCAGTGGGATAGTCATAGAAGATCAGTATCGAACTCCCCAGCATTACCTGCCCAGAGCTTTTTGAAGGATCTGCCCCGCCCCTCCTTGCCTACGTGATCTCTCGCTGCTCTGTAATGGTTGGCCGCCTCCTCATTTTTTGTCTTTCATCCTTGCTTCTCTTTAAAATCCTGTTCAAACACATCTTCAAGGTAGCCTCTCTGGATGCGTACTGGAACCATTGCTTTAGTCACTGCCATGACTATGCCGTCTGTGCTTCCTATTACAGTTCTTATCTTTCTTGTTATTCTCTCCCTATCGGATTTGTGGTACCTTGATTGTAGGGATCCTGTCTTTAATCAATCTTTCATTCATTTATTTGCTCAATGACATCTATCCAGTGTCTGTTATGTGCAGGGACTGTGCTAGGTGCTGGGGCTACAAATGGGGAGTAAAAGCAAGGTGATCCCTGCCACTGTGGGGCTCACAGTCTAGTTGGAGAGACAATGTAAACAAATACTCAGGGAACAGAACTACAATGCAGCTGTGACTGATGAATGGGAGGCATATGGTGCCATCGTAACACACTCTAAGAAGAGTTGACTTGGAGAGGTAGGGGAAGACTTCCACCAGGGAGTGAAGTTCGAGCTGTGGGGGACTGGAACACACTCTAGCTGGCTCCAAGCCCATCCTGTCATCACCGTATCTGCTCTGAGTGGGTCCTGCCAAGGCTTGGATCCATGTGAGGGCAGAATGAAAGACAGTGGAATCAGGGATAGCATTTAAGTTGTTAAAAGTTAATTCCATTAGAACTACAATGTGAAACCAGACAATTATGAAGACTGAATAAGAGAAAACTAAGAAGAATAAATCCTCAGTCTGCAGGTTCCATTTATTAATCAGATATTATTTCTCAAGTGTGAATCTCTCCACTGAAAGTCACCAATACAAAGTTATTGTACCCTACTTCTATCTCCCACAATGTCTGCACTTTAACACACACACACAGTTGGATTTATAATCATGAAGCACTAGTAGGCCAATATTGAAAACATGTCAGTGCCCATGGCTTAGAGGATTCCATGGGCAGAGAGGAAAGAAAACACTTCCAGCAGAACCAGTATTCTTCCAGCTAGCAGCTATCCATCTAGTCCACTGTGTCCAGAGCTGGCCAGACCTTAAGTTTACAAAAGAAATAGAAGGCCCTGTCCCTGCTCTAAGGAGCCTGATATCTTGTTAGAAGACAAGACATATGTGAATAAAACATTTGGGGAAGCCATTCAAGACCCGGTATAATGAGTGAAAAATTGTGGGGGGTAGGGAGGTAGGCCTTCATAGAGGAAGAGCACCCAATTTAGTTGGGAAGATTGCAAGAAGCCAGTGGGCTTGAGTCATGCCCTGAAAGAAGGGCTGGTTTAGAAAAAAAGGAAACTACTAACATGTCTTGTATGCCTAGTACATTCTAGGCATTATTTTAGGCAACGTTTTGTCTTATTTTGATCTCATTAGAGTTTTTTTTGTTTTTTTTTTGAGACAGAGTCTCACTCTTTTGCCCGGGCTAGAGTGCCGTGGCGTCAGCCTAGCTCACAGCAACCTCAAATTCCTGGGCTCAAGCAATCCTTCTGCCTCAGCCTCCTGAGTAGCTGGGACTACAGGCATGCGCCACCATGCCAGGCTAATTTTTTCTATATATTTTTAGTTGTCCGATTAATTTCTTTCTATTTTTAGTAGAGACGGGGTTTTGCTCTTGCTCAGGCTGGTTTCAAACTCCTGAGCTCAAACAATCCGCCCGCCTTGGCCTCCCAGAGTGCTGGGATTACAGGCGTGAGCCATCTTATTAGAGTTTTACGAAGCACATCTTCATATCCAGGTTTTATAAAATGTGAGGAAAACGAAGCTTGGAAAGGTCAAAGTGCCCTTAGTTATCAAATATTGTCTGTGTTGCACAACTTCCTTTTTAGCCTTTTATGTTTTCATGCCTCATTTTTATTTTGTTTTATTATTTTTTGAGACAGGGTCTCACTCTGTTGCTGAGGCTAGAGTGCAGTGGTGTCTTCATAGCTCTCTGCAACCTCAAATTCCTGGGCTCAAGTGATCCTTCTGCCCTGACCTCCTGAGTAGCTGGGACTATAGGCACACCAGCACACCAGGCAATACTTTAGTTTTAGAGAATTACTCCAAGTTCATCATGATCGAAGACAATAAGGAGAACAAAGACCATTCCCTAGAAAGGGGAAGAGCAACTCTCATTTTTTCCTTAAAGAATGAAGTTGGAGGACTTATAAAAGCACTGAAAATTTTCCAGGTAAGCACTTCCAGATTTCTGCATAAAACTCTTTTAGAAATGAGTCTTTAAAATTATATTTAAAATATAAATTATTGTAAATTCTTCAGAGACAGGCTACAGAAATTTCTTAAGAACTTAGATTTCTAAAATATCGTTGAAGTCTAATAAAGGGACAAAGGATACAAACAGTTTAAGAAGAGGAGATACAAATAGCTAACAAGGAAATAGAGGAGAAAAGATTCACTTCATAGATTTCAGAGAAGCAAATTTTAATTTTATTTTATTAAAATACTTAAAAATTGACTGTTATTTAATGATATATTTAATCATATATTATTAATGATGTATTTTATGATATTTAACGACATTAATAATGTATCTAATGATATATTAATAATATATTTAATGATATATGTTCATATAGCAAAGATTCTACAATTCCCTGTCCCATACTCTAAGAGCTTCACTGCATTTGGCACTCAAATACACCTTTGGTGTGAGAGTAAATTTATGTAACATGTAGGGAAATTATCTGGTAATATGGATTACGATCCTTAAAGTGTTTATATTTTTTGACCCAATAATCCCATTCCCATAAATATATCTTCAGCAAATACAGATCAGTGAGGCAGAATATGAATATTTACTGAACACTTACTATGCGCCTGGCGCCACACTAGATACTTAGGATGTGGTGCTGAACAAAGTAAACACAGTGCCTGTGTTCACAAAGTGTATAATCTAGTGGGGAAGGTAGACATTAAACAAAAAAACTATAGTAAATAAATAAGCACATATGTGTAAAGTGACATGAAATAGAAGTACCAGTTATTGTGATAGCATTGAACTGGAAGACCTAACCAAGTTAAAGGGCTCAGGGACACAAAAATTTATTATTTATAGGAACTAAAAATTATAAACAAACTGCTTGTCCTAAGGTAGGCAACATTAAATAGTGCTCCTGGAACATCATTGTGGTGAAGCTTGTGGGGTCTGGAGGCAGACCACCTGAGTTCATATATTTGCTCTGCCATGTGTCAGCTGGGTGATTGTGGGCAAATTAATTAATCTCTCAGCACCTCAGTCTTTATGTCTATAAAATGGGCCCACCTACCTTATAGGCTCATTGTAGGAACTGGTAGAGTTAATATCTGTAAAGTGCTTAGGATAGGACAATACAAAGTAAATTATCAATAGAGGTCAGCTATTTTAAAAATCAAATTTATAATCATATGACATATTATATAATCATTTGAAAATAATATTTCAAAGAATTAAAAATTTAACTGTAGACAAATAGTCTAGAAGAGTTTGTGATAGAAAGCATCATATTTCCTACCCTAAACATACAATATCCTCAGTCCCACTCCTTAGAGGCAACCTCTTTTAACTATTTCTGTTCTTTAGTTCTTTTGGTGGTGAGTTTATAAAATCTCAATGTTGCTCTTATACCTCTTTTTGAGTTATCAACTTTACACAATGTTTGGTTATTTTCTATTATAAATAATGATACTGATACCACCTCCCTTCCTTCCCCCTCCCACTCCTAATAATAATAACTCCTATAATAATAATTATATTATTACTTTTAGCTATTCTGTTGATTACCTTTGGGTCCTTAAATAAGATATCTATATTTCTTCCTGCATCACTTTTTAAAAATTTTTAATCAAAGAATAATTGTGCATGGTTTAAAAACAACTGTATGTACTATATAACTTATATACATAAGTATATACATAAGTATACTATAAAACTTATAAAGAAAAAACAGCAGTCTTTTGATCCACCTCTCTTTATTCCTAAGTTCCATTGATTTTTTTGTTAACCTTAGTACAGAGGGATGAGTTAATCACACTGATTACATCACGTGTACACTGTCATGATTTGTGCAACGTCCTCCTGTTTTATTTCATTCTTCCATCCTATTTCCATTTCTCTCTTCTGATAGACTGCTGCTCTAATATGTTTGATATGTACTTTGAGCATTTTTATGTTTACTTTAGAGTATGTAGAGTTTTGTGTGTGTGCATATATTAATTTATATAAATGGCATTGTGCTATAAACTTTTTTTCCCCACTCAGCACTGTTTTTAAGACCTATTCATGCTATTGTATATACATCTCATTCATCCTTCTAGCTGATGTATGGTGTTCTGTGTGTGCATTCACCCCATTTTACTTATCCTCTGCCTAGAGGAGGCAACCATTTTCAACTCTTTTAACTATTTTTCTAATATTTACTTCCACACTATAAATAATATACTTACTCTGCTTCTATTTCTTCAGTTTTAAAATTATAGATATTATCTATTGTCCAACAATGGAAGTAAAGATACAGGTTTCTCGATACAAACTCCCCTGTCCAGTGGCCCCCTCAACTTCCCTTCCCCCCATTTCCCAACGTAGTTGTATCCCAATTTTGGGCTACGCCAATCTTTATTGTTTTTATTATTAAGAGTCTATAAATACTGTTCAAAAAAGAGCCGATTAATCATGATTGTGACTTTTCCTTTCTCATATGACAGGATTATACTTGTACAAAGCATGGTGTTCGATATTATAGACTATAGTGCTTGACAGTCTAGGTTTGAACTCCAGCTCTGAACATTAGCTGTGTGCCTCTGAGCAAACTATTTAACCTCTCTGTGGCTCTGTTTCTGTCATTGTAATATTTGATAGGAAATCTCTTACTTATTGCTCATACTTTGTCTGAATTTTTCTGACTCTATTTTTCTTCCAGGTGAACTTTGAAATTATTTAGTTACATTTCCTCACCAAATTCCCTTGAGATTTTTATTTTAGTAGTGTTCAATGTATAGGTTAATTTAGGAAGAATTAACATTTTACGTCTTTTTCTTTAAAAACGTAGTTTACCTTATATTTAAAGTCATCATTTAGAAAATATTTATGAATGCATTATTATTGTAAAAATTTATAAGAAATAGATGAAATGAAATTCTTCTTTACACCTGACCAATCTCAGTGTATTTTGTAACTGGCTTTCTTCTATTGATGCCATGATAAATTCTGTGTTCCAGGATAAACCTTGCCTATTCCGATTTCCTAACATCCCCTAACATTGTTTCTTCTTTCTTATTGGCTCGTGGTCTCTGATAATTCTTATCTCATCCCTACCTTTGCGTGTATATTTCCTTCAGTTTGGAATCCCTCCTTCTTCCCTCTGCCTTTTTAATCTATTAATATCTACTCTTTAAGATTCAATTCCCATCTGCTGCATGAAACCTGCTCTCTAAGCTATGATGCTTTTTCCCTTTGCTGAACATCTTTTGCACCTGAACACTCACTGCTTGTACTTCTTCTTAGTCTTTCATGTGTTAGCCAACTAGACTGTAAATTCCTTGTATGTCTTACCCTTCTTTATATTCTTCACAGCCCTTACGTGGCTACACAGGTGTTCTCTAAGTTATCTTAGGGTGAACTGGCTAGTATTGAGGATCATCTGCTCTAACCCTCTCATTTTTTTAGATTAAAAAACCTGTTGGGTGATTGGTTCCCACGTTTCATTGTTATGTACCCAGTGCTTTTCCTCATCTACCCAAACTGGTAAGAGACCATATACTCCTCCCACAGGTTTAGGCACATGGTACCCCCAGCTCAGGCTGACATGGGAAGAGATCAGAAGCAGTAATCTGCTTCAGCTGGTTACTAAGATTATAGCTTAAAAGATTTGAGGTATTAAATACTCTATGTTCAAGCTGTTCACCTAATTGTATTAAATGCATTTTTTGCAAAGAAAACTTTAATTTCTCAAAGACTAATATTAGTCTTACTTTTTGAAAACTAGCTTTTATTTGTGAGACTTTTCAAAAGATTCTTTTTTATCAGGAGACTTAGTATTTTGATTTGAATTCCAATTAATTCTGACAATCTGCAGGACTTCTAGTGGGTGTTATTTTATTGGTTTCTAGAAGATGGGATGAATTTTGCAAACTTTTTGAATAGTACATAACATTTAAGGGAGAATTATTTTGTTGTTGGCAGCACTAAAAACAGCCCTTTTTTCCCTTTGGCTATTATGACAAGTATGAAATAGATTTTTAGTGGTAATGAAAATAATCTACTCAGAGACAACTAACGTTTGAGGCACTTACATGTAATATTTACCCTCTGTTTTACACAGGAGAAGCATGTGAACCTGTTACATATTGAGTCCCGAAAATCAAAGAGAAGAAACTCAGAATTTGAGATTTTTATTGACTGTGACACCAACAGAGAACAATTGAATGATATTTTTCATTTGTTGAAGTCTCATACTAATGTTCTCTCTGTGAATCCACCAGATAATTTTACTGTGAAGGAAGATGGTAAGTTTGAAAAGTGAAAATACTACTTAGAAGATTGAGTACCTAATGTGTGTCCAAACTGCTATTTATCTTGAAGACATGAGAGTAAAAATAAAACACTGTCTTTCCAAATTGCCTACAGTATAGTAGTGAAGGGAACACAAAATATAATTGCTCAAAATTCTAAAGGAAAATTATAAAGCAACATTTGATCTAGTGGGAAGTGAAAAGGAAACCTTCAGTATAAGAAAGAATTCAGAATAGTCAGAAATCTATTAGGTTATCTCTTAATTTTCAAATCATCAAGTATTTCTTGATTTCACAAGCCTCCAGTTCACAATCCCTGAGCATTTAGTGACTCTAATAGGCTTAGCATCTAGCAGATAATAAATGAAAAATTGAAGTGTTGAGAATGTTGATAACTGTGATGTGAAATACATTATGTATAGCATTCCTTCCTGTCCCTACTCCCACCAAAAGCAAATGAGAAAGCAATAAAGACTTTGAAAGTTTCAGATACTCAAGTAGCAAAGATATAGGCTAAGATCTCTAGTTGTGAAAAATCCTTTTAGTTTACTCGAGGCAAAAGATAAATGGATAATTTAGCAACATTTTATATGTGGTACTCAATCTAAAATAATCTCTTCAGATTATGTCACAATATTTAGGGTGTAATCAGGACTGATATTCATCTGTTACATATTCATATAGATGCATAATTATTAAAATATTGATAGATTTTCACTTCTGACTGGCAGAAAGCTGCTTCTCTGAGGCTCTCCAGGACTCCCCACCATGCCTGAAGCCTCTGTTGTTTCAGATCCTGCCCTAGGAGTCCTATGCCCTTCATTAACAACTAAAGGGTTAGCACCTGGCAGAGCAGGAGCCCAGGACTCTGCCGGTGTCTATTTTGAGTGCTTAGTGCCCCTGTTGTATTTATTGTTAAATTTCTCGAATGTTACTCCTGGATATGTCATAAAGAACAATACATTAGAGCAAAAAGTCACACTAGAGCAAGAAGGATTGAGTTCTAGCCCTCTGTCTTCCATAAGAAGTGAGTTACCTTGGGGCTGGGTGTGGTGGCTCACACCTATAATCGTAGCACTCTGGGAGGCCAAGACAGGCAGATCACTTGAGGCCAGGAGTTTGAAACCAGCCTGAGCAATATAGCAAGACCCCATCTCTACAAAAAATAGAAAAATTAGCCAGGCGGGTGTGGTGGCATGTGCCACTAGGCCTAGCTACTTGGGAGGCTGAGGCAGGAGGATCACTTGAGCCTGGGATTTCGAAGTTGCAGTGAGCTAAGATGATGCCACTGCACTGTAGCCCTGGCAATAGAGTGAGACCTTGTCTCTAAAAAAAAAAAAAAAAAAAAGTAAGTGAGTTACCCTGGGTAAATTTCTATACCTCTCTGGAGTTTGGTTACCTTATCTATAGAGTGAAGAGTTTTATAGATGGCTAAATGGTTCAGCTGATATTTAGGGTACACCAATTTGTGTTAGATATTTCTACTAAGATATACAAAAATATACCCTACAGTTGTTCCCAGTCTTTCATGTAAGACAGACATATAAACAGATACATTATAATAAAACATAGTAAAAACCTTTAGAGAGTTAGAAACACAGTGTCATGGGAACCCAGAGGGCAGGGAATTAGCTCTACCTACAGGGTCAGGTAAAGCTTGGCAGAATGAGGAGGTCTCATTAGATTTGGGTCTTGAAGGATGAGAATATTCTCAGGAAAACAGAAGGGTGGGGTCAGGCAGGGCAGCAAGTGGGAGTGGGATGGCTATTCCAGGCAGAACAGCATATACAAAAATCCAGAGTCTAATGAGGGCTTGTATGTCTACGGAATGGTGAAAAGATCAAGGTGGCAAAGACATAAACGATCTCTAAGATCCTTTTCATCAAGAGAAATAAACATTCCAAGTTCTTATTAAATTTGCACCTTGGTCTGTAAATAAGTTATATATTCTTATTCTGATTTGACAGGATAACTAAATATGTAGCTCAAATTTTTTTAAACTTTTGATCTGTTACTAAAGTATAATATTTCTCCAACACTTAGGAAATCAACTTGAAGACTCAAAAAAAATTTTAAAGCCCCCAATTTTTGAATAAAATTTACTTCTTAGAAATAGAGCAGTTAGTTTACTTAACTTGCATAAATTTTGCATTGGTGAACAAGCTCAAATTAAAAATCTCATCCAAATGTATTTATTTCTTAATTTCTTCTTCCTTATTGCCTTAGTTAAGATTGTCTCTTCAACTCTTAGTGATTTTTGCATTTTTCAGGTATGGAAACTGTTCCTTGGTTCCCAAAGAAGATTTCTGACTTGGATCATTGTGCCAACAGAGTTCTGATGTATGGATCTGAACTAGATGCAGACCATCCTGTAAATATTTTTAATAAATATTTTCGTGAAAATAATTTAAAGCAAACTAAAAATTAAGGGGCAACTTTTTTGGGGAGAGAGTGATTTTTAATAAACTAAACAGGTTTGTTTTAATCCAGATTTCATGAAGCATTAGTAGACCTCCATGTTGGTGGAACTGAGACTTAACTGCCTTAAAAACATGTGACTTCACTGGCTCCAAAACATCTGTCCCATGTCTGGTATTCCTATTACTGAGAGTTATTCCAAAAGTTATACTCAAATGAAGACAGTGTTTGCAGTCAGTTTTTATTAAAATGGGCATGGGTTACTGGAAAGAAGGATAAATAAAGGTGGGCCTGAGAAAGACTTACCACCCACACTGCCCAGCATGACTGGTTTATTAGGTAGTTGATGAAATAGGAAGGTGTTTACTTGGGAAATTGTACAGTACAGGCAAGAGTTGGAGAATTAGTAAATCCAGAGCATTAGGCTTACTTACAAAGCTGTGGGTTCCTGGGAGGGGAGGAGAGACGAGAGTGCAATTGTGGAGTTACACAGACCAGGGCTGTAATCTAGCTTCTCCCACTTACTAGCCATGTGGATGTGACCTAAACTACTGTAGACAGCCACCAGCTGATCCATTCATTTATTCTATAATCTCATTGAGTAACTATTGTCATTAATTGTAGCAGTTGCCCAAAAAGAGTTAGCAGTCTAGTTGAAAAGCTAAAGCACACATATATAAATAAACACATGCAAGATAAAATGTAAAAAGTATGTGTTAAGTGACATAAATAAATTGCTCCAAAATATACATAAAAGAGCAAACACTTCTAGCTGAAGGACAGGCAACATTTCAAGCAGGCCTGAAAAGATCCCAGCAGGTAAGAGATGGAGAGGAAGAACAATTCAGGAGGGGAACAATATGAGAACAGGTTTGGAGGCAAGAAAATCTGGGCACCTTGTATGGAAAAGTGAGTATGCCAGCTTTACTGATCTACTACCAAGTCCTGCTGATTTTCACCTCCTAAATATTTCTTAAATTTGTTCCTTATTTATTGCTGCTACCACATCCCTTAACTGGTCTCCCTGCCTCCCAGCCTTGCCACCTTCAAACCCATCCTCCTCATAGTCGTTAGAATGATGTAAAACCTCAATATGACCATTATCCTTCTCTCTCCCAAATCACCATTGGTTCCTAGGAATATACTTAAGAGAATTGAAACCATATGTCCATATAAAAACTTACACACAAGTGTTCATAGCAGCATTTTTAATAATAGCAAAAAAGTAGAAACAATCCAAATGTTTATCGACTGATGAATGGATAAAATATATTCATACAATGAAATATTATTGGCCATAAAACATGAGGTACTGATGCATGCTACGACATGGATGAACCTTGAAAACATTATGATAAATGAAAGAAGCTAGTCACAAAAGGCCCCATAGTGTATGATTACATTTATATGAAATGTCCAGAATAGGAGAATTCATAGAAAGAGAAAGTAGATTACTGGTTGCCAGGGGCTAGGAGAATGTGGGGAGTGATTGCTAACGAGTATGGTGTTTCTTTTTGGGGTGTCAAAATTTTTCTGAAATTAGATGATGGAGATGGTTGCTCAACTCTGTGAATATACTAAAAACCACTGAATGGTTATTTTTATGGTATATGAATGATATCTCAATAAAGTTGTTATTTAAAAAGCAAACAAACAAACCACCAATGGATTCCCATTAACCAAGGCTAAAATCCAAGCTCCTTAGCAGACCTTTAACTTGCAGGCTCCTACCTGTTTTTCAGCATGCTCCACCTCACTCTCCAAGCTCCAGCAACATTGGATCCCTCATATTTTCTTTTCCATCATGGTGCTATCTCCACTCCTCTTTGTGTCTTAGCTCAGGAGTCATCCTCGAGAAGCCTTTCCTGAGCCATGCTATCCTCTTTACACACTGGCTTATGAGTTTCTTTTTTGATTTTTCATGGCATTCTGTGCATATCTGCAATATGACAATATTGCAGATCAGATTGTTTCATAATAATTGGTTCATGTAAACTCCTTGAAGTCCCAGATTGTGCTTTATTCATATTTGTTTCTCCAGATTTTAGCACAGGGTCAGGAGCATAGTAGGGGTTCATAAATCTGTATTAAAGAGATGAGTCTCACTCTCTCTTTTCAGGTGTCTCCTCCTTTCCTACTATTTACATTTTTTGGCTATTTTTTCCTGAGCTTTGATTTTTGATTTCTTATTTTGCCTACATTTTCTTAAATATTTCTCATAAGTATAAATTCTAATGTTACTATTTTGTCTGTTTTTAATTATCACTGTGTCCACAAATCATAAATATGTTTGCATTTTGTGATAAAATATAAGGATTGATTTAGTTGTAACTATTTCAGATATTACTAATTATTCTTGTTATTAATTACCATTATAGGTAAATATAATTGAAGCAGTAGTCAATTGATTAAGAAAAACCTCACCCTTGGAAAAGAGCCATGTATTTAACTAGGGTGGTGCTTTCCTTATTTTGTCTTTGTAGCCACTATATTATCTTTGTATCTATAGTATCTTTTATCTTTACAGCTACTAGAATATAAAACTGTCATGTAACACTGACTTTAAAATAAAAATGATCATAAATCTGTAAACAATGCTTGCTCATAGTAACAATTATATAGCCCTTTAATATGATAGCTCTTGTAATGATGAAATGTTTCCTAAATATCCTTTGTCAAGTATGTTTTAGCATGGATATTTAAAAACATATCTTTAATTATTAGGGTTTCAAGGACAATGTCTACCGTAAAAGACGAAAGTATTTTGCAGACTTGGCTATGAACTATAAACAGTAAGTATATTATAAAAATAACAGACCCAACTTTGAGACCATAAAATAAGTGAATAGAATAAATAGTGTTCATTTAGTAAATAGAAAGTGAAATAAGTGTTACTGTTTATTAAATGCTAATTCAAAACAACTCCTACCCTTTATCTCATTAGTGGAGACCCCATTCCTAAGGTGGAATTCACTGAAGAGGAGATTAAGACCTGGGGAACTGTGTTCCGAGAGCTCAACAAACTCTACCCAACCCATGCTTGCAGAGAGTATCTCAAAAACTTACCTTTGCTTTCCAAATATTGTGGATATCGGGAAGATAATATTCCACAACTGGAAGATGTCTCAAACTTTTTAAGAGGTAATGAGCTAATTAATTTTTTGTGAAGGAAATGTTAAACTCTGTTTTGATCATGACAGCATTTTAAATAGAGAAATGACGTCTTGATATATGGGAGGTCACCATTCTCCTGTACTGTGTCCTGAAGGATTGGATCCAGGACTGGGCACCACATTTGAAGAGAGACAATCATAACCCAGAGCAAGAGTAGAGGAAAGTTGACAGAATTATAAGGAGATTTGAAAATAAGGACTCTTGGGGTATTTAACTTGGTGATTTAGGGAATGTTATAGCTTTATTTAAATATTTGAAGGCTGTCTTATATGATAGAGGGGTTGCTATGTGACCCTAAAGTAAAGGACTATTGGATAGAAACTGCAAGCTTTTGGCTCAAAATGGAGAATATCTTGTTAAAAGAGTCATTTGAAAATAGAACAGGCTTGTGAATGTTTCTCTTTGATAAAAATGGAAATAATGACCAGATTTCAATGAATTTTATTTTTTTAAATTAAAAGAAAAAACCACAAGAGAAAATAGAACAGGCTTATGAGATGGTTCCTTCCCCATCCATGGAGGTGTTCGTACAAAAACTCCGCACATGAAATGTGGTGGAGGAGATTCAAGCATCTTGGGGAAGGCTGATGCCCCATTCCACACTAAGATTCTACCATTTTCATAAGAAAGATGTTGTGCTAGTAGAGGCATAAACAAAGGGTAAGGACAATTTTGTTCCTTTTAGTTCTTCATACCTTTTGTCTAGGCCTCTTTATTATTCTAGCTAGTATGGAAAGTAAAACGATTGATCAGTGATCTCTAGGGTATATAATATTTAAGAAAAATAAATATTTTCTTTTATCTCAGTAGATCATCTCAAAAGATTGCCTTACGGGGGGAGGAGAAGGTATGTCTTTGACTCAGAGAGTTTAGCTTATTTCCGTCATGGTCTGACAGTACTATTTTTGAGTTAATTCTCAGTATTCAACAGCTATACACAAAACTAAGAAGAACTAAACAGGAAAGGACAATATAGTTTCTACAAGGGCAGAAATCATGTAGGTGGTTCCTACAAAAACTAAAACTTTTAAAAAGTAGTGATTAAGGATGATAGAGAATCAATGCACATGACCTTGCTGGACTTATGAAGATGGACAAGTATATACTACAGAAGTTGCTGTAAAATCAAATTTGCATGAGATTTGGAGGAAATATTTTGTTATAGATACAAAACTGAAAGTTGTTCACTTGGGGTCTGGAGCCTGGACTAGCTGCAGAATGCATTGCTGAAGGTGTTTCAAGTGTCAAAGAGAGAAACCAAAATTAAAAGACAATTCAAACAAAACATCAGCTGGAAGGGGCTGCTTGCACTATCAGATATGGTAGCCACTGACACTTATGGTTGTTTAAATTTTAAATGTTTAACATAAATTTAAATCAAAATGTTAGTTCCTCAGTCACACTAACCACATTTCGAATGCTCAATAGCTACATGGGGTAGTGGTTGCTTTATCGGATAGCATAGATATGGAACATTTCTACCATTTTGGAAAGTTCTATTGGACAGTGCAGTGGGCCCATCAGAGTGGGAGTGTCCAAATACCAGAGTCGTGAGGGTTTTGAATGAAGGCTAAAATTAGAGCTTACAGAGGTCTCTTGAGCCACCGACATCTAGTGGCAGACCCTTTTGCAGTATGTGTGCAGTCTTAGCTGTTGTGGAATGGAAGAGCACCATCCAACGTAGATAAAATAAAGGAAATACTTTACAAGAGATAGTACTGGCTAAAAATGGCACAGATTCAAAAATGGTTCTGACCTAAATTAATAGATCTTGTTAGTGAGTTTTTACAAAAAGAAAATAAGATTATTTAGGAGATATTGTAGACCGTTTAGGGAAACAGCAAGGGGTAGTACAGTATAAGGAGACTTGGATTCTCAGTCTACCTTTATCAACTACTGTGTGGCCTTGGGCACATTATTGAGTCTCTGAACCTGTCTGTCTTATAATTGTCACAAGAAGAAGAAAAATCTTTAACACGTGTTGTAATCATGAAAGGAGATGTGATATGTAAAAGGTCTTACTCATTGCCTGGCCGTGGTCAGTGCTTAGTAATTATTAGTTCCCCTTCATATGCAAATAATAAATTTTAGCTTCCATGTCCTCCCTCAAGGTGTCACTCGGCACCTCTGGCAGAATTAAAATGCTGCAGTTAATGGTCTGTTCTGGTGAAGATTTTCTCTGCTTTCTCTTTTGCTTTGCAGAGCGTACAGGTTTTTCCATCCGTCCTGTGGCTGGTTACTTATCACCAAGAGATTTTTTATCAGGTTTAGCCTTTCGAGTCTTTCACTGCACTCAATATGTGAGACACAGTTCAGATCCCCTCTATACCCCAGAGCCGTAAGTACTTCTCCATCAGCCATTCATTCATCAAATGTTTATTTATAATAATGGCACCTAGCTCATGGGTTTTTGTGAGGGTTAAACTATCACATGTAAAGCATTTGGAATGGTGCCTGGCACATAATACATGGTCCATGCTCTATAGATGTTAGCCATAATAATAATAATTACTATTAATTGACAGCTTCTTAGGTGACAGGTACTATTCAAAGGATAGCGATGTAACACTGAAAAAAATAAGACAAAAAATTCTGCCTTCGTAGAACTTGAGGTTACAGATAATAAAAAAACAAATAAATGTATGTATTTTATGTCTGGTGATGAGTGCCATGGAGAAAGATAAAGAGGGGAAAGGAGATGGATGAGGGTATGAGTGGTTAGAGGTATGTGTGTTGCTGTTTCGAAAAGGGTGATCAGGGAGGCTTTGCTGAGAAGGTGACATTTGAGCAGAGACCTGATTTAGGTGTGTGTGGGGTGGGTTGGAGGGATGTGGATGTCTGTGAGTATCTGACGTGCACTTAAATGTGCCTGTCTATGAGTGGCCAAGGTTTTGAACCAAAATTGTTTCTTTATTTGATAAGTGTTCTTTGTGATCCATCACCAAAGTAACACCACCTGATCAATTAGAAGAAAGGATTGGATTTTGATTTGACTGAATGGTTGATTATGTATATATGTTAAGCAGCGTCACAGTGTAACAAACTTGTACCTCTATTTCAGAGATACCTGCCATGAACTCTTAGGTCACGTCCCTCTTTTTGCTGAACCTAGTTTTGCCCAATTCTCCCAAGAAATTGGCCTGGCTTCCCTTGGAGCTTCAGAGGAGGCTGTTCAAAAACTGGCAACGGTATAAATCTGGAAATATAGATTAGCAATTCTCAACTGGGGAGGGGTGGTGGTGAATGAGTATCTGTGTAGTTTAAAAGTGCATATTCAAAATACCATTAGAAAATTTTTCTTTGCTCTTAATATTTAATTTAATTAAAATAATTTAAATAACATTAAAGAAGGATATAAAGTGTTAAGGTTTATCAAAAGGAGACATGAGCTTTAAAAAAGAGAAACACAAGGTTACAATAATGTTAATAGTTTGTATATATCCTATTTTCCAATAAAATGATAGGTTCCATAAAAACTATGCTAAAAATATTTTTGAGCACTGGGTATAAGATACAGTGCCGGAAATACAAAGATGAGTAAGGCCTGATTCCTGCCTTCAAGGAGCTTATATACTATGTAAGAAGACAGTTATATTCAAATGAGATAAAGTCTGTATAGAAGTTCAGGCAAATTGCTCTGGGAGCACAGAGAACTGTTTGGCAAAGGTTTCATGGAAGAGGAACATCTGGACTAGCTGATGAAAAATGAGTAATGTGCCAAGCAAGGAAGGAAGAGCCTCTCAGGATGAGGACACAAGAAAAGATAGGAGGTGCTTGGTGTGTTTGGGGAAATGACAAGAAGCTGGTGTTTGAGGGTCAGGGAGGTGGTGTGAAATAGGCTAGATTTTAGAACAGTGCTTCTCGAATTGTTTTTTGGGGACTCCTGGGGTGTTTGAAACCCTTTTATGGGGTCCTAGAGGTCAAAAGCATGCATGATAAAAAAGCCATTCAAAGTACAAAGTGGATTTTAATATAATAGGCAGTTCATTGACAATTGCACCATTGCAGCTAAACTTTAAGAGACTCTACCATTCATTGAGTTTTCATGCAGTGTCAAAGAAGAATATCACCAGTTATCTGAAAGGCTATTAAAATACTTAACCCTTTTCCAACTACATATCTGTGTGAAGCTGAATTTTCTTCATATACCCAAACAACATATTGCAACAGGTTAAATACAGAAGCAGATAGGAGAATCCATCTGTCTTCTAGCAGACAATAAATTATGTCTAGCCATACATTAAAAAGATTTATAACAATGTAAAACAATGCTACGTTTCTCACTTTTTTGTTTTGTATAGTTATTTTTTGTTAAAATGTTATTTATGTTATTATAAAGTGAGTTTATTATATTTTTCTGTTTTAATTTTTTTTTTTTTTTGAGACAGAGTGTCACTCTGTTGCCCTGTGTAGAGTGCAATGGCGACATCATAGCTCACTGCAGCCTCTAACTCCAGGGCTCAAGTAATCCTCCTGCCTCAGCTGGGAATACAGGTGCACACCACCACACCTGGATAATTTTTCTATTTTTGTTAGAGACAGCGTCTCACTCTTGCTCAGGCTGACCTGGAACTCCTGAGCTCAAGCAATCCTCCCATCTCAGCCTCTCAGAGTGCTAGGATTACAGGCGTGAGCCACTGTGCCTGGCCTGTTTCAATTTTTAATATGGCTAATATAGCTAGTGATAACCTATACCAAAAAAAAAAAAAGATCTTTGGGGTCCTTAGTAAATTTTTGACAGTATATAAGAGTTCTCAGAACAAAAGTTTGAGAAGTGCTGGTTTAGAATGAGACCAGATTATGGAAAGAGTTGTGAAGTAGGCTGGGGTCTTGGACTTTATTCTGAGGTACTTTGGATCAGTGACTAAGAGTTGTACTTTATTTTGAGTTGAAGTTATTTAGGATGTGAAAGTAATATTGATGCCCTTTTGCAGTGCTACTTTTTCACTGTGGAGTTTGGGCTATGTAAACAAGACGGGCAGCTAAGAGTCTTTGGCGCTGGCTTACTTTCTTCTATCAGTGAACTCAAAGTAAGAGTTGTAAATCTTTGTGTATAACCATATTCACCTGATATAATTGATACAACCTGAAATAGTTTTTGTATTTGAACAAGAGCTTACTATGGAAAATACTTGGGGTGGCAGTAATCATTACTTGAAGCCATTTTTCTCTCTTTCCCAAGTTTTCTGATATATGTATGTGTATACATATATATAATCTTTTAAACAAAAAGTGTTTTAAATCTTTTGCTTACAAAGTCTTGTTTCCTTATCATTTCTGATATGCTACCAGTAACTTCTATAATTTCTAAGTATTTCTTTGAGATACATTATTTATCCAGTGAATAAATGAACTTATGTTTATTGAGTGATGGATGTGTGCAAAACACTTGTCCAAAGTACTGTCTTGCTCTCAAGGAGCACCTAGTCGTGGGTATAAGTTATGTAAAGGAATAACTAATGCTGGGTAGAAAGGAGGTGCATGCCATAATACAAGAATAAATAAAGATCCTTGGGTGCCTCTTATATGAAGAAGAGAATTCGAACAAAGCCATTGAGATGATCTTGGGGCCTTTATGGGGAAGAGCAAGCCATTTGCTTTGCTGGAAGTTGAGAAGTGCTGGTTTAGAAAGAGATTTGTTTTGTAGGCTGAATAGAACTGTAGGAAATAAGTTTAGAATTGTAGGTTGGGGACATTGCATTAGTAATATATTCAGAGATGTGCCAGTTATGAGAGTTGTGTGATCTATGAAAACAGATATTATTTTTTGATCCATTGACTCTTTGTCCTCTAGCATGCACTTTCTGGACATGCCAAAGTAAAGCCCTTTGATCCCAAGATTACCTGCAAACAGGAATGTCTCATCACAACTTTTCAGGATGTCTACTTTGTATCAGAAAGTTTTGAAGATGCAAAGGAAAAAATGAGGTAAAGAATATCTTCCTCATGCCTTCATTTTCTTCTGCAAAAGATAGGCTCAGTAATGGTAACAAGTCCCAGAAGTAGAAAGCTAGATAATTTGGAGCCCACTAGGAGCCTTCCACCCATAAACTATCTCTCTTTCACAACAAATATTTGGAGTATGTTGCATATGATGATTTTGTGTAGTTGCAAATATGAATCAGATACACTGAGAAATTGCTTTTTTTCATTCCTTCCAATCAGAGAGTTTATAATCCAATAGGAAAAATAAACTATATACAAATTTATATATAGTTATACACTATATAACGACATGGAAAGTGACAAGACTCTTAGAGAGATACAGATGAAATTATTGTTCTGCATTTTATTCAGGAGGAACTCATTTCAGCTGGGGGAACAGAGAAAGCTTAATGGCATTTGAGGAAGGACTTGAAAGATAGATAGTATTTAGATATATTAAGTTTCAGGCTTAGAGATAGCATGAAGAAAGGTAAGGATATTGAAAAATACAGGAGATATGTACAATGTACCAAAGCTATTCTTTATTAATTAGCTGTGTGTGGTTAGGAAAAGAGGATATTGGAGGCAGAAAAACTTTTTAGGAGATTCTTGCAATACTTCGGGTAAAAACAAAAGCCTTAATTAACTAAGAAAGAAGTAGTAGGAAAGAGACAGACTTTAGAAGCAGAATCAATAAAACATTTGGTGGAAGAGGTCCTGAGGTCACATTGTGATGATGGGGATAGATAGGGATTGAAGACATAGTCCTTGTCTTCCAGGAATTTACCATTAGTTGGGGAGTTAGGCTGTGCATAGAACCAAAGAATAATACCAGCAGGGCTTCCTCTAGAACAGATGGCACCTTTATGCAAATTAGAAGAGATTCCTTCTGGGTAGACCAGGTAGGTAGACTGCAAGCTGGATTTCACCTCCTACTCATGTACAATTGTCCTGAGCCGCACAATTATCCCTAGGGGTCCTGAACATGAACATAATTGTTCTTGAGGGGGCCAAATGAGAGGTTCAAATGGTGCTTTGATAAAAGAGGTAGAACTTTAGTGCTTAAAGAAAGGGTAGAATTTAGATCATTTGAGAGGAAAACATTCTAAGCAGAAAGAAAGTACACATGCATGCGTCAAGACCATATCTGGCCTATTTTGAGGTGTGTGTGTGTGTGTGTGTGTGTGTGTGTGTGTGTGTGCGCGCATGTGCATCATATGTTACATACACTTAGGTTACATGTGTGTACGTGTAGTTATATAAAGCATGACTGAGGGGTCTGTTACTATGTGGTCAAATGTTGTAATGACACAATTTTATGTCTAATGATAAAGCTACTATGGTTGATCTCCTTACTGTAGTTAAGAGATGTATAAAGTAATAAATTATTAGTAAAGATATCTACAGGATCTTTCCCCAGTAATGCCAGGGTAGATGTATCTATGACAACTTTAGATTTTCCACTTGTGTGGGATTCCAGGGGCCTCTGCACATATGGTATAGAGAAGTAGATCAGATTGGTTGCACACGTATCTAACAAAGATTTGTCTTTTGCCTAGTGTGTGAAGTAGGTCTTCAGTTGCTTATTTAATTTTCATCATTTACTCCCTAGAAATTGATTGTCTTTTATTTGTTTTCTTAAATAGAGAATTTACCAAAACAATTAAGCGTCCATTTGGAGTGAAGTATAATCCATATACACGGAGTATTCAGATCCTGAAAGACACCAAGAGCATAACCAGTGCCATGGACGAGTTGCGGCATGATCTCGATGTCATCAGTGACGCCCTTGCTAAGGTCAGCAGGCAGCCGAGTGTCTGACAGTCGCCAGTGCTAACCCAGAACGCATTTGAGCATCAATTTAGGGGCCCCTGGGCCAACTGTTGCTTTTCTTGAAAACCTGATTGTGGAGAGACAGCAGCTTCTGTACAAACAATATACTATAATCCACTCTTTAATGAATCACTCGTCTTTGAAAATTTGTATGTGGATATTCTACCCACCACCCATTTTTTTGTTTTATTTTCTTTAGTTTTTTTTGGTAACAGCTTGAGTGAAATTATTTACATACAATTTACTTACCACCTATTTTTAATACAGAAGTTGTTTGACTCAATGCATAGATCTAGTCTCAGCCTAACTGTATTTTTTCCCCATTCCTTCTTGAGTAAAATGACCTTTATGATCACTCAGAACACCTTGATGAGTATTATGGAGCTGACCCATATTCTTACCTGAGATCTCCTTATTTCTGAAGTATCTGTTACTGATTGCTGAATTTGTGCCAGGCTCAATCACATTCACACACTTAAACTTAATAGGAGACCAGCTATCTTTGCTGCCAGCATGAGTCTTTGCACATGCAACATACCTAGTAAAGAGCAAACAGTTTAGTTTCAAGTGTAGTATCTTGTAGGGAAATAGGAATAGCAAAGTCTCGAAAGATTGATTGGGGCATAATACTTAAGATTAGACTAAGAATTTGAAATGGGGTTGTGCAATGTGGCAGCCCTGCCACGTATCTTAAATTCAACAGATCCAAAAAGGAGCCAGAATCACTTGAATATTCCACCCCATCAGCTTCCTCTCCCAGTGATCTAATTCGGTTAATGGTATATTAAATGCAGTATTTTTAGTCAGTTTTCCAGGCTTAATCAGCTACTTAAAAAACTGTGCTCTTAGTTTTTCACATTAATAGCCAAATTGTATGCCATTTAACATGTTTTATTTCAACAGACTACTAGAAATTTTAATACTTTTTAGACCTCAAAAGAAATTATAAAAAACTTTAAAAAATGTATTTCACTTCATATTATACAAGGAAATACAATTTGGAAGAGTAATTCATGCTATTTCAGATTTTTGTATTACATATAAATTTTAATAGCTAATCAACTCAAGTATATATTTGATAGTAAATAGATCTATTAGTGAATCTGAAATCATTTGAAATATTCATTAGCTGGTTTATAGTTGGTTTATTTAGTTACGAAGAAATCTATTGTAAACAAATTTAATAGATACTAAATAACAGCAGAGTATACATACTACTGTATTTGGTTATTTTCATACAATTTTGATCATAGTGAAGAATCATAGTTATTGAATTTAAAATGATAGTGTTTAAAATCACTCTATGACTAAAGCACACTAAAATAAATGTTAAAGGTACAACCCTATAATTCACAACTTCAGAGCAAAGGAAATATTTAATGATGGATTTCAGTTCTTTCTTCTAACCTCTGAATTTGTGGGATTGGTAAATAAGGAGTCCTGAGAGTCTTAGAATTTTCATGCATTTTAAATATGTCTTCAAAAATAGCTATTCAAATATGAGAACAGAATTGAACTAAAATCTTGGTTCATAATTCTTAATCAGTAAATCATTACTCAGAGGCATAGTATCCTCCTGACTTTTGTTTCTGATTTTTTTTTATTTCAGTAGATGTAGGGGTACAAGTGGTTTTCGGTTACATGGATGAATTGTACAGTGGTGCAGTCTCGGCTTTTAGTGTACCCATCACCTAAATAGTGTACATTGTCCTCTTGACTTTTCGAAGGGAGCTCAAAAGCTGATCATCAGAATGCCTACATTGCTTAATCTGAATATTTTGTCATTTGGAGTTATATGAGTAGTAATGACACACTAAAACGTACAGAATTATTGTTAGTTTTTAAGTTGTCTTCCAAATCAAAAAAAGAAAAAATCCTGGAATTCACTGAAGGAATATATAATAGAGTTCATATATTGATTTCTAGAAAGTGTATACTGTGGTGTATTTCAGTCTAATCTTTATTTTACTATGTGATATACATTTATGATTTACAAACTTGTTATTCAACTGAATAAATGAACAAAATTATGTCATCAACATGTATTTCTTTTTTGTCAAATATATATTAAAAATGGATTTAAATTTATATTAGCAATTTTATTAGTTTAAGAACTCCATTATACTTCTTAAAAAGCCTATGGATATTAGATAGAGCCAAACACACCTGAAGTCTAGTTACAACTTTTCAGAGTTCTTGGTAAAGTCCCAATCTCATGTTCCTTATCTGTAAAATCAGCTAAGTCTACTGCACTGGGTTATTGGAGAAAATGATGTTTGAAAAAAAAACAAAACCAAAAAACAAAAAACCCTTATTTTCTACATTTAAAGATTCATTAATATAATCACTCTCTTAATCAGAGATTCTCCCTTAGCTATCTTCCTCAACAGGGGATTAATTTTTGCTTCTAGCTGGCAGTATATAATATAATAGCATGTCAAAATCTTCTTAGTCCTATTAGGGATTGAGCCAATGAGAAGCTGAGTTTCAGTCTTTGTGAGGGCTGATCTATTTCCAGTTTACCTCTACTCTTTGAGTATAGTTCTAGATATCTGCTTTGTAAGTTCTGCTTTGCAAGTTCTGCTTTGGTGGTGCCGTACCTCACTTTATAATGTGGGAGTCATTGGCACTTACTGTCTTGGGGTCCCAGCCAACACTGAGATGGGAAGGGACCCATTTTTACATCCTATTACACATGCTTAAAAGGAATCCTCAGAACAAAAAAAGCCCACTCTTACAAAACAGCACGCACGGTATAGTTTTTGCACATTGAGGTCTCTAGAGAATGAAGAGCTGCTTTGCTTCTCTAGAGCATGCATTTTTCCTAGTACGGTCATAATGTTCTCAAGATGCCACAGGCTGGAGAGGGAAAGGTGAGGGGCTGCCCTCAAGAGGTTTTACAGGCAGAAACACCAAGGAGGGATAGAGGGAAAGAACTGGAAACGACTGTGTAAGAGCTCGCCTGAGACACTTCCCAGGGGCTCCCACGCATAAAGGGGTGATAAGTGCTGCAGCCTGTGTCATCTGCTTACACAGAAGGTGTCACCTGCTGATTCAGGGGCCAAGAGCAACCGAACATGGATTACCATCTTTAATGTGACCCCATTTATTCTCTATTCCCAATAGGCATCGCCACATTTTCCTTCAGGAAAATTGTACTTATTTAACTCCCACCAGCAGTATGACACTATCTGATAAAAGCCATTTTATATGAAAACGTTTGTTGGGTGAAAATTACCCAGTCAATATTGATACATTTTACTGAAAATTACCCAGTATCAGAATTAGGGCAGGGCCGTGCCCGGAGTGGAGGGTGAAAAGGCCGCCCCAGGAACGCGCAAACCAGCCTCCCCCGTTCAGTGTCGCGGGGTGCAAGTGCCCGCTCCGTGCCAGGCGCCGAGGGCGACACCAGCGACCTAAGACACTACACTCGCCTCCCAAGACGCTCCCTCGGATCTTGCAAACGCACACCAAAGCAGGCTCAAGGCAGTTCCTCAGGCTGAGGCACTGGACAGGACTTCCACCCCCGTCAAATGGTGGTACAATCCCGGCCCTGTCAGCTCCTCTGGGTATTGTGGGACGCTGAGACAGAAATGAGAAGCAGCTTTTTGAACCGCGGAGCGTACTGCACCTCTATGGAATTATTTCTAAAAATAGAGAGTGCGAGAGGAGGGAGGGAGAGGCCGACTGGCCAAGCGCAACAGGAGGCCGGGGGCGGGGACGCTACGGCGCGCCCAGGCGGGCGACCCGGAGGCGGCTCCGGGGGCGGTCGTCTGGCCCATCCCGTTACTGGATCCTGGAGGCCCGAGGACTCAGCCGCCAGCCGCTGCCTCCGCCAACCCGCGCAGGGCCGCCCTCCTTTGCCGGCCCCGCCAGCCACAGACCCTCCCCGCGCCAGCCCCGCCCCCCACAGAGCCTGCCCCCGGTAGGTCCCGCCCCTGCCAGCCTCGACCCGGCCGGCACCTGCCTACCACAGACTCTCCTCATGCCGGGTCCGCCCCCGTCGCCATCCCGCCCTGCGCCCGGGGCCTCCTCCGCGCCAGCCCCTCCCCCGGAGGGCCCCGCCCCCTCGATGTTCCTCCTGGAAGCGCCGGCGGCGTGTGCACGCATGAAGCGCGAGCTGTGCGCCTCGGAGGTCGCCCCCGCGGCGGCCGCGCTCTTCGCCTGGGTACGTGACTCCGCCTCCGGGCCTGAGACTAAGGGGCTCAGCGACGCGGGAGCGCGGGGCCTGGGCGTGGGTGGTGCAGGGGCTGGGCGGCCGAGGTCCCAGCCGGGCTCTGGGTTGGAGGATCCTGGGCTGGGAGCTGAGAGGAGAGGGCGGGGAGGGAAGGGTCTTCGCGAGGTGACTCAGGGGCCTGCTTGCTGGTGGGGTCGGAACCGGAGAACCTGTTTCTAGGGCAGTGGCTGGTTCCGCGAGAGCCTTCCGGCTCGGACAACACCTGGGAAGACAGCGTGGAGGGCTCGGTAGAGAGAGTATCTCCAGGTCCCAGAGCCCTGTGGGAGCCACCTGTGCTCCTACCCTCCTGATGCCTGGAGGATGGAGGCGCTTTCCCAGCCGCACCCCAGCCTGACGGGAGCATCCGTTGGATGTGAGGCCTTCGGCGTTTGGCTTGCACTAGGTGCAGACCCTGCATATTTGCTGAAACTGTGCTGTGACTGGATCTTACCTGTTTTGGGGGCCTGGGGTCTGGGCTAGTGGGACGGGAGCACTGACAGAGACGGGGTCATCTTTATGTGTGGCTGGGAGAGAGAAGGATTTGTGACAGGCAGCCGACCAGCATGCACGGGCATAAGCAGATGTGTCTTGGTTATTCATAGCACATATCGCATTTGTAATGACATGTATTGTTTGTTAATGTCAGTCTCCTTAGCAAGAATGTAAGCGTCTTAAGGGTTGGTTCTGTGCCTGTCTCGTTCACAGTGCCTCCCTCGGGGCCAGCACATTGTAGGTCCCCAGTAAAGAATGAATGAATGAATGAGTACTTGTGTGCCCAGCCATGTGCTTGTGTTTGGAGAATACACAAGAGTGAAAGTCTTCCAGCTCTTGTTTTGGAGGAGGGTAAAATTATAACCTATATTGCTGTTAAAATCAGTATTTGACCAATTTTTAGGAAAAATAATTATCAGTACAAGGCAGCACTTTTTGAATGTAGAGCTGCAGTTGGAAGAGGGGAGAGAGCATGGTGTGGTAGTTTGGCTGTCTGAGCATCTTTGAGGTGGCACTTGAGCTGGATATGGAATTGGGGAGTGAATGCATATGCTGTCTCTGGCTTTTTCCAGGCTGGAGACTGGCATCTGTGTGGACAGAGGAAACATGGGACAGACAAAGCCTTTCAGATACGGCCTTGTCTGTACTGAAACAGAAATACTGTTGAACCTCACCCTACTGCCGTGCTTGCATGCCTGATGGTGTGTTTTTCCTGTGGTATAATCTGTGTGTGTGGGTGTGTTAGGACTACCATAACAAAATGCCACAGACTAGGAGTCTTAAACAACTGAGATTTATTTTTTCACAATTCTGGGGCTAGATGTCCAAGATCTTGAAGGTGTGAGCAGGTTTGGTTTCTTCTGAGGCCTCTCTGTTTGGCTTGCAGATGGCCGCCCTCTCACTGTGTCCTCACATGGCTTTTTCTTTGTACGTAAGCATCCCTGGTGTCTCTTCTTATAAGGAAACCAGTCATATTGCATTAGTGCCCCACACTTATTACCTCATTTAACCTTGCTTACCTCTTTAAAGGCCCTCTCTCCAAATACAGTAATAGTCTGAAGTACTGGAGGTTAGGGCTTCAGCATATGAATTTTGAGGGAATACATTTCACTCCATAGCAAGGGGATTTACCTTGTTAGCGTTGTTGTTGTTGTTGTTGCTGTGTGTGTGTGTGTGTGTGTGTGTGTGTGTGTGTGTATGTGTGTGTGATATGCCTGGAGTGTTTGTAAGGAAGGGAAGCAAATAGAGGTGTAATAGATTGCATTAACTTTTCCTTCCTCTTGTTTTATCCTGAATTTAGGGCCTGTTGCTGCATTACAGAAATTTGTACCATAATTTGAACCCCAGAGTGCCTGTGTCTCAATTACTTATTCCTCAGATGTCCAGTAGCCTGCAACCTTGGTAATGGGGCAGCCACAGAGATCTCAGGGATGACAAAGAAATCCTATGCATATACACTCCACTTCACACTGCAACAGTATTTATTTATTTATTCATAGACAGAGTCTCACTCTGTTGCCTGGGCTAGAGTGCTGTAGTGTCAGCCTACCTCACAGCAACCTCAAACTCGTGGGCTCAAGTGATCCTCCTGCCTTAGCCTCCTGAGTAGCTGGGACTACAGGCGTTCCTACCACCAAGCCCAGCTAATTTTTTTTTCTATTTTCAGTTGCCCAGCTAATTTTTTCTATTTTTAGTAGAGATGGGGTCTCCTTGCTCAGGCTGATCTTGAGCTTCTGACCTCAAATGATCCTCTTGCCTCGGCCTCCCAGAATGCTGGGATTACAAGCGTGAGCCGTTGTGCCCGGCCTTGCAACGGTCTTTTTTAGGGATGCATAGGGTCTTACATTCATTCGCCATATAAATATATGCACATCTTTGGGCCAGCACAGTTTCATACGCAGGGGAAATAACAATGAACAAAACAAAATTCCTGCCCTCATGGAGTTTTCTTCCTAGTGGGGGAGGTGGACAGTAAACAAGTATACAAATATATATAATGTCAAGGAGTCATATAAAGAAAAATAAAGCAGAAAAGGGGATAAAGTGATGGGGGTGCTATTTTAGATAGGGTTGTACACTAAGCCTCCTGCTGGGTAAACTCTGGGCTGGTTAACCATGTATTCTTTTTTTTTTTTTTCTTAGAGATACAGTAAGGTATAGTACAAGAGTGGGGCATCCAACTTGTTGCCTACCCAGCTTTGTAACTATGGAAAGTTACCTAACCTCTCTGAGACTTAGTTTCTTCATCTGTAAAACAGGAGTGCTAATGCCCTTCTCCTTGGTTTTTGTGAGGATTAAAGGTGAATGCCCAGCACAGAGAGAAGCACTCAGTAATTGGTAGCTATTATTGCCTTGGATGGCCTCTGGGACCTGTGCCCTGCCATGGCTTGCTCTTCTATCTTTGAGTCCTACAGCCCAGGATGGCTGTGAAATCGACTATAAGGGCAATGATTTGTATGCATGTATGTATTTTTTTGTAGTTACTTTACATCACTTTTCCTCACTCACATGCCTTCAAAAACAAACATATTTCAAATGTTTTACTTCGCATCTCTAGGAAGAACCAGCTAGAAATAGATACTTGAAGAAATTATAAGGTTTTCTGATATCTTAATAAGATTCTCTATGCAGGTCCACAGTCCCTTATCTTCAATTTTGAATACAGAAAGCTCTGAAAACCCAAAACTTACCACATATAAAGCTGTTTATAGTCTTTGCCCACTTCTTGTATTTGTACTTTTTACTGTGGAAATATTACTGTTTTGCATCACTATATGTGATGCATATACTGTATTACTTTACTAAAATCTATAAAATTCTGAATCTGAAGTACATCTGGCTGTAAGGGTTTCAGATTGGAGATTATGGACCTTTATTGTATAATAACAATAATAGACATATTGCCTATCAAGGGGAAATCTGTTCCCTTACAGAAATCTCACCATGTGAATCTTGGAGTCATGAAATATTATACCAGGGAAGGCCCTTAGAGATCATTGCCAACCTCTTTCACCGCAGAAATGAAATAATGATGCTTTAGGTCACAAGATCCTTAGCTAACTTTGATTATAGAAAGTCATTGCCAGTTTGCCCAGTGAGGGTGTGGGGAAAAGGGACAAGAACTAGTTTTAGGGTGTTTCCTGCCCATTTTGTTAGCAGTTCCCCTCATTTTTTCTTTCTTTAGCCTCCCTAGATAGTTTTTGTCAGAAAGAATTTCTATGCTGTCTCCCAAAGGTAATACACTGCAGCTGGAGCATTAGAAGGGAAAGATGAGGAATATCATTGGATAAGTTGTGGATGCTAAGGGCTCTTCTCATGGTGTGAATATGGGGCCACCATCTTAATAGAAATTACACATAATAACCTCTTATGAATGAGCCTATGACATCTCATGTGTTACAGGCTCTGAGAGGTATTTCAGGGTAGGGAAGGTAGGGACAGGTAAATAGATATTGACAGCTGTGGTTCCCACACTTTTTCATCTTTGGCTTGTTTTATCCCTAGGGTGCAAATAGCTATGGGCAACTTGGCCTTGGCCATAAGGAAGATGTGCTTTTGCCCCAGCAACTGAATGACTTCTGTAAACCCATGGGTGTCAGGAGGATCACGGGAGGAGGGGGCCACTCTGCAATTGTGACAGGTAACTTCTTCCAAAAGTAGATAACCACTTATTTTCTTATTTAGACATTTCTCCCACCTAGGGATGTTATATTGCCATCTTTTAGCCTTTTGTATTTCACGGAGGAAAATATCTTTTTGAAAGAGCCAAATTACCGTCAGAGGATCCTAGATTGACAGAGCTGGGACTTCAGAGATCTTCTAGGCCATCCCTCCTTCCCCTTCATTATACAAATGAGGCTCAGAAAGGAACACTGATTGCTTAAGGTCACAAGGCAAATTAGTGGCAGAGTTACAACACAGATCACATTTTATACCATATATTGCTATCTAACTTTTGCATATGAGTTAGAAGTCTTTGCAGTTAGATTGAATATTCCTTGAGAGCAAGAACCTTGCATTTTCCTAATCTTCCATCACAGTACCTAGGATGGTATTTAACAAGTACTACAAGTGATATGATACTGCAAAGGAAGGTATACTGCATCTGGTTAAGCACATGAGCTCTGGAATCAAAATGCTTGGGTTCAAATCCTGGTTCTGTGACTTACTAACTATGTGGCCTTGGGCAAATAATCTCCCTGTGCCATAGCCTCCTCCCTGTACATGGGGATAATGTGGTGGATGAGGAGAACCAGCGAGTTAACGGGTGCATTATGACTTGCATGGGACCTTGGTGCTTTTGCCTTTATGGACTTCTTTTTCCATAAAGAAAGATTAAAAATTATATTTTACAACTGTATTGGTATAAAGGTGAATATAGTCCAGGCTGGATTTAGTATTATACATGCACTGTTACTACATTATTTTTTCTCGGTTTTTTTTTTTTTTTTTTTTTTTTTGGAGACAGAGTCTCACTCTGTTGCCCTGGCTAGAATGAGTGCCGTGGTGTTAGCCTAGCTCACAGCAACCTCAAACTCCTGGGCTCAAGCGATCCTCCTGCCTCAGCCTCCCGAGTAGCTGGGACTACCGGCATGCACCACCATGCCTGGCTAATTTTTTCTATATATTTTTAGCTGTCCAGATAATTTCTTTCTATTTTTTTTTTTTTTTTTTTTAGTAGAGACGGGATCTCGCTCTTGCTCAGGCTGGTCTCGAACTCCTGAGCTCAAACAATCTGCCCGCCTCGGCCTCCCAGAGTGCTAGGATTACAGGTGTGAGCCACCATGCCCGGCCTTTTTCTCGTTTTAAGAGAATTTAAAATTAAGCCATTCTGTGGATCTCTAAAAGTATTGTGGACATAGACACTGTGCCTAAAGGATAAGTCGCCCCCACATGTAAAGCTTGGCACCTTCTAAATGTTGAATAAACATTGGCTTTTCTTGTTACAGTAGATGCTCAACTTGGTGATTGATTGGTTGCTGCTCTAGGACTTGGAGTTTCCAGTTAGGTATTAGATTTGAGGCCCTTGGCCCTATGTCATTTGGCTCCAGAACACATTAGCATATGTGGCTTATTAACTTGGGTGGGAATAAAAGTTATTGGTCTGTGACTCCAAATAATTAATGAAATCTTTTTGTTCACTTTGGCAGTTGTGTTGTGCCCTGTGCATACTGTCATCGAAGACTTTATGTTTTACAGATGGAGGAGGCCTTTTTGTTTGTGGCCTGAACAAAGATGGGCAACTGGGGCTTGGTCACACAGAAGATGTCCTGTATTTTACCCCCTGCAAATCCCTCCTGGGCTGTCCCATCCAACAGGTGGCCTGTGGCTGGGATTTTACCATTATACTCACAGGTAAGTTTACTCCTAGGTAAATCTGTGCCACCATAAAGGCTTTGGGTGAGAACAGGATGATGGTGGGGACCACTGATTAAATGAAAGGATCTTTGTGTTTAAAAAACATAAATGTTTTCTCTGGTTGTTAAGGAAAGTTGTGGGGTGCCTTTTACAAGGAGAGTTTTTTTTCCTTTTTTTTCCTTTTTAAAAAAATTTTATAGATTTAGGCGGTACAAATGCAGTTTTGTTACTAGGATATATTTTGCCTTGTGGTGAAGTCTGGGCTTTTAGTGTAGCCATCACCTGAATAGTGTACATGTACCTGTTAAGTAATTTCCTGTCTACAAGGAGAGTTTTAACAGTAAAGGAGATTGGTATTGGGATGGAAAACTTTTTCCAGAGACCAGGGAATGGACTAGATCACCTTTGGTGGCCACTTCCTGTCCCAAAGTTCATGATAAGCTGTGTGCTTGGGCTAGCTGGCCAGCTGTGGCAGGTAAGGGAATGTGGTGGGGAAGTAGGAGGAAATAGAGGTTGCCACAGCAGTGATGTCAGCTTTTTCCCACTCAGGGATTTTTTTTTTTTTTTTTTAAATAAATGGGGTTGGGCGGAATTGTTTGGTCTCTGTGAAGCCAGGTAGCAGAATAGGATGTAGAAGGATGTGGTCAAAGGGTTAATAGAACAATGCTCTTGGGAACAGCTGGCAGTAGTTACTTGGTCAGCTGACTTCCATTCCCTTGAAGCATTTTTGACCTCTCTGTCCCACCTTGCCCTGTCTAGCTGGTCATTTTTAGCACATGGCCTTCTATAACTCTTCCCTACCTGTCTCTGTTACCTGTCTCTTATTCTCTACACTCCTTACACTTTTTTTTCTGATAGTACCACATAGTACATGTTCTTCTCTGTGTCTGGGCTAGCCCCTCTTGTTTATTTGATGAACTCTTTTTTTGAGACAGGGTCTCCCTCTGTTGACCAGGCTGGAGTGCAGTGATGTCATCATAGCTCACAGCACTCTCAAACTCCTGGGCTCAAGTGATCCTCCTGTCTCAGCCTCCTGAGTAGCTGGGACTGCAGGCGTGCGCCACCACACCTGGCTAATTTTTCTATTTTTTGAGGAGACAGGGTCTCGCTCTTGCTCAGGCTGGTCTCGCATTCCTGACCTCAAGCCATCCTCCCACCTTGGCCTCCCAAAGTGCTAGGACTACAGGTATGAGTTACCATGCCTGGCCTATCTGATGAACTCTTATCCCATCTTTAAAACCCTGCTCAAGTGTACCATTCTCTTCTGTGGAGGAGTTCCATAATATGTGTGGGATTTTATAGTAATTATTAGAATCCAGATAATAGCCATGATTTATGAAGTACTTACTGTAGGCCTGTGTTGGGGTTGTAGGGAGTCAGTAGATAATACTGTTTCCTGCTCACATTTGGAACCAGTTGTGAAAAAGGCATAGAGCAGTCACAATTGGAGAGCAAACTGTCAGCTTTTTACTGAAAAAGGCTAAGTTGGAGAACAGGGTTAATTATGAGGCCAAGTGGTTCTGGTCCAAACTTACCCCCAAAACTCTAGGCCTTCCCCTCAGAGGAAACCCTTACTGTGTGTCAGCCCAGAACGCGTGAAAGGAAGGTGCCAAGCCACACATACCCTGTCCCCTCTCCCAAACTCACTAGTTGGTTAGGTGACCTGTTGTCCCCTAGAATGCAGTGAGTATGGAGAAGGGCAGGGAGAAAGGCAGGAATGTTATAGGAATGGCAGTTCTGTCACATGGAAACATGAAAGATGGGGAATAAGTGTTCCCCTATCCCAACACTAGGCCCTGGGCTAAGTGTTCCACACAGATAATCTGTCTTTAGTGAGATAATAGAATAGATATCTGTGTAGAGCACTTAGCTTGGTGCCCAGTGTTTTTGTTTCTGGAGGAATAAAAGCAGGGAATGTAGTCTGAGTGCGCTGAAGCCTGGGATCTCCACCACCTCCTCTCATTCCCTTTGCTCCTCTTGCCCTTCAGCATTTGCCCATTGGTCACAGGTATCTACTTTATAGATTTGCAATTTAGATACTTGTTTTTGCAGAAAATGGCCAAGTTCTATCATGTGGATCCAACTCCTTTGGCCAGTTAGGAGTTCCTCATGGACCTCGAAGATGTGTGGTTCCCCAGGCCATTGAGGTGAGTGAGGACAGCTAATATTTAGCTTGCCCATGTTCTGTTAAAGTGTTTTACAGTAAAGGGTATCACAGTTATCCTTCCCCAGAATAAAAGGGTGGCTGAGTCTCTGAAAACTTATGGGGTAGGAGACTTTGAGTTGAAAAATAGATCCTTCTGGGAAAAATTAGGTTGCGGGGGGAGATGGATGTTGTGAGTGAAAAACCTCTGTTAGTCCTCATACACATTATAAAGTTTTGTGAAATACACCCATAAAGGTAATACATCTTATAAGGACATTAATGACATTTTAGTTCTAAAATTAGTAATGGTGGGAACTTTGTTAGAAACAGGTCCAGATACAAGTGACTTGCCGAAAGATACTTAGCAAGGCTAGTGCTGTCTAAAAGAAATATAATGTGAGCCACATGTAATTTAAAATTTTCTAGTAGCCCCATTTAAAAAAGGACAAGTGGAATTAATTTTTAGAACAATGACTTCATTGAGATATAATTCAGGTACCATAAAATTCGCCCTTTTAAAATGTATAGTTCAGGGGTTTTAGTATATTCACAGAGATGAGCAGGTATCACCACTATGTAATTTTAGAGCATTTTCATCACCTCCAAAAGAACCCGTATATCCAATAGCAGTCACTTCTTATTTTCCCCTCCCCTGTCCCCTGGTGACTACTAATCTAATTTCTGTCTCTATAGATTTGCCTGTTCTGGGCGTTTCATATAAATGGAACCATATAATATGTGACCTAGCTTTTTTCACTTCACCTGATGCTTTTTAGTTTTATCTATTTTGTAGCATGTGGGTGCAATTAATTTTAATAACTTTTTAATTAAACTAGTATATCCAAACTATTATCATTTCAACATGTCATCCATATAAAATTTGTTAATAAGGTATTTTATATTCTTTATTTTTTAATAAATCTTTGAAATCTTTTGTGCATTTTTTACTTACAATATATCTTAATTTAGTCTAATCACATTTCAAGTTCAGTGGCCGTGTGTAGCTAGTGGTAACCATATTGGACGGAATAAGTGTTAAACTCTCTGCCCTAGCTCAGAGTTCTTTTCACCGCATCATACTTAGAATGTACACCTTTTTATGAAGTTTATATTTTAAGTGATCATAATGGAAATATGGAATTTTAAAGAAAATATGCTGGAATCTAAAATGAGTTTCACCACCCAAGCTGCCACACTCCTATTTTCCTTGAACTCTGATTAAGAGTGGGAGATCTGTTTTTGTTGGAGAGAGCTTAGATCTATCTGCTCCTGTCATTTTGCAGAACTTGGTTGCTGGTCTGTGGGGTGTTATTTAGGGTAATGGTTCCTATGGTATGTACACAAGCCTAGGCTCTGTAGTCCCTGTAGGAGATGTTATAGATCCTAATTGCAAATAGATGGCCTTGTAAGAACCTACGTATAAGTTATAATTAATTTAGCTTAATTATAATTCATATAATTAAAGAAGACGAACAGAGGTTAAAATATGTTGGATGACAGAAGCAGAAAGTAAAAACATTTTGACAGGCTGTATTCTATGGAATAATAGGAGGAATGTGCTAAAATGAAATATGATAAAAATCCATTGATTTATTTAATGGCAACTGTTGCGTGTTCTGCTGTGGATTTGGTACTTAGGCATTGTTTTCAGGCAGTGGGAACAAAGGTGAATGAGACATGTCCTAGCATCTGAGAGTCTTATAGTTTAGTAGTACATGATAGATACATAAATAACTAAATGCAGTAATACCATGTTAGAACTATGACAGATACATGTATGTCCCCAAAGGAAGGCATACTGAACTCTTACCTAGAGGAAGGTGGAGTGAGAACAGGCTTAAGCTAAATTTTAAGTAGAAGTTTACCTGGCTTGGGACAGGAGGATGCAGAGTAGGTACAAAAGAAGGGCATTCTAGGCAGAAGGAACTGTTTAAGCAAAGGTATAGAAGCATAAAACTGGGGGCTTTGGGATACTGTAAGCAGTTTAGTATGTTGGAATATGAGGAAGAGGTGGGAGTGCCAGGGTAGAGTGGATGGGGAGGGGCAACCAAGGTGGTGGTATATGACAAATGATGAGAACAGCGTGGTAGGGTGGGCCCAGCCAGATAGGATAGCGTGGGGGATGGATTGAAGGAAGATTACCTACGAACCTCTTGCTAACAATCCAGACAGGAGATGATCATGGGCCAAACTAAAGCAGTGGCAGTGGGGATGGAGAGAAAGATGGAGATGAGTGGTATTGAAGAGATTGAGGCTACATGTAAAGCCCTTCAGTAAATGTTGGGGGAAAAAAGAAAGATGAAAATTTAAAGGACAGTGTGTTCCAATTGTATTAGGAGTAAGATTTGATCTTCCCAATAGCTAATGTGATTGTGGACTCCATTGACAGAAGTATAGTCTCCAGAAGGAAGACCAGAGCTCTGTGCTTTGTACCGGTCAGACTGCATCTGGGGTGTTGTGTTTTGTTGTAGATTTGGTGCTTAGGCCTTGGGCATAAAGGTAAATAAGACTCAGGCCTTGACCTTGAGGGTCCTAAAGTTTTTTCGAAAGACACCGTAGACCTGTAAATAAGCAAATGTGGAAAAGCCCCATAGGGGCTGTGATTGATGCATATACAGTCCCTTTAAAAGAGAGATGGAACCACCAGAGTGTATGTAGAAGAGAGAAATCAGGAGGGAGAGAGGATTTAAAGCCCTGTGATAGCTGATGGAACTAGGGATATTCTGCCTAAAGAAGAGATCTGTATTTGTTACCTATTGCTGTGTAACAAATCACTCCAAAACAGCAGCTTAAAACAGCAAACATTTATTATCTCACAGTTTCTCAGGGCCAGGAATCTAGGAACAGGTTAGGTGGTCTCTTGTGAGGTTGCAGTCAAGATGTCAGCTGGGTCTGCATGCAGTCTCTGAAGGCTCTGCTGGGCTGGTGGATGCATTTCCAGGCTCTCTCCTGTGGCTATTGGCAGGAGGCTTCAGTTCCTTGCCATGTGGGCCTGTCTATAGGACTGTTCAGACATGGCATCTGGCATCCCTCGAGGGTAATTCCAGAGAGTGAGATATGCCAAGCGGGAAGCCTCAGTGCCTTTTATCACCTAGTCTCTGAGTCACTTATTGCTTCCTTATTCTTTTCATTAGAAGCATGTCACTAAGTCCAGCCCACACAAGGGGAGGGGAATTAAGCTCCACATCTTGAAAGGAAGAGTATCAAAGAATTTGAGGGCCTATTTTTATAACCACCACAAAATGTCTTAGAGAGGACATGACAACTGTCTTCAAATATTTGGAAAGCATTGTCAGAAGCTACAGGCAGATAGGTTTGGCTCCACCTAAAGAGATAAATGGAACTGTGCGAAGATGGAACAGGCTCCTGGGGAGGTGGGGAGCCTGTGTCGCTAGAGGTGTTTGGCAGGAATTGGATGACCACCTGGTGGGGTGTTATGGAGGAGTTTCTAGCATTGGATAGGGATTGGACTGGATTAGAGTGGGAAAATTAGAGCCCTTAGGAAATAAAGTCTTATTGGCAAACAGCCATGCTCATTCATTTATATATAGTCTAGAGCTGCTTTTCTGTTACAATGACAGAGCTGAGGAGTGTGACAGAAACTGTATGGCCTATAAAGTCTAAAATATTTACTATCTGACCCTTTATAGGAAACATTTACTAACCCTTGGACTAGATGATCTTGAATGTCCCTCCTATCCTTGAGAGGCATTGTGACATGGAACTGTGATATGGCATTTTTATTTTATTTATTTACTTATTTTAGAGATAGGGTCTCTCTCTGTCACCCAGGCTGGGTTCAGGTGATCCTCCCACTTGAGCCTCCTGAGTAGCTGGGACTGCAGGTGTGCACCATCACGGCCGAGTAATTTTTTTTTTTTTGAAGAGATGAAGTCTTGCTTGTTGCCCAGGCTGGTCTCAAACTCCTGGTTTCAAGTGATTCTCCTGCCTTGGCCTCCCAAAGTGCTGGGATTACAGATGTGAGCCACTACACCTGGCCATGATATGGCATTTTAAAAAGGCTTTTTTTCTTTTGGGGATATATATAGAGGTATTTATGGGTAGAAATATTGGGGGTGGGTGTTTTGAACCAGTCAGACACATGATGAGGATCATGCTGCACTGTATTTGGGCATAAATTGAATAAAATTTTGTAGATGAATGACTCTGAGATCTAAATCCTTTTCTTTATTTTGACAGCTCCTGAGAGAGAAGGTTGTTTGTATTGCTGCTGGACTGAGGCATGCGTTAGCTGCTACAGGTAATCACTTTACCTTTATTTTTGAAATAGGTGTGTGATAAGGAGGAACTGAGCTTTAGGAGAAAAACTCTTTAAGGGGGTATTTCAAAGGGTCCTGCTGTGTTGTAGTTCTGATTAAAAGGAGGGAACATAAAGCAGGAGTCATGTGGGAAATCCTTTAGCAGATATGGAGGAAGGAAATGAAGTTTTCTAGCTCTTTTTGTTCTAGGCGTGATGCTAGGTTCTCTTGATTTGATTACCTCATTTAATCCTCACAACAAGAAAGTGATGTGAGTTAAATTTTTACATTTGAAGAAACTGAGGCCCAGGGAGGTTAAAGCACCCGTGTGAGGTTACACAAGGAATAAGATGGCAAAGAGCAGAGCTTGGAGCAGAGTCTGGGATGGTTTGGATTCAAGACCCACGTTCTTTGCAGTGAACTGTACTGCCTTTCTAGTGGATGTTAATGTTCGTTAATTTAAAAGCTTCAAGTGCGCTTGTCTCCTATACTGTGAGTGGGTGATGGGATGGACAGTATGTATGTGAGGGGAAGGAGGGAGGTGGCATATGGGAGGGCAATGACACTTTTATTTCCCCTTTTCATTTTCCTGCTCACGCTCCTTTTGGGCTGAAGGATAGCACTCGTTGGCTGTGGTGGCTGAGGCTCAAGTGCTTGGTGAGGTCAGTTGTGGAGTGGAGAAAGGGGAGAGGAGGTGAGGAAAAGTTCAGTGCAGCGCTGTGCATCCTGGGGCTTAGCGTTGATCATGCTTTCTTTAAAAAATTAAACTTCGTATTTTGAGATAATTGTAGATTCACATGCAGTTATAAAAGACAAAATAGACTCCATGTGTTCTTTTCCTCGTTTTGTGCAATAGTATCTTGCAAAAGTGTAGTACGATAGCATAACAAGGATAACAGCACGATACAGTTAAGATCCAGAACAGTTCCATTCCCACAGGACCCCTCATGTTGCCCTTTTACAACCTCACCCACTTCCTAACTGCCTCCACCTCCGGCTTAGTCCCTGGCTAACCACCCTTGTGTTTTCCATATCTTTATGATGTTGTCATTTCAAAAATGTTATATAAACAGTGTCATAGAGTATATAACCTTTTGGGGTTGGCTTTTTTTCACCCAGTATAATTCCCTAGAGATTCAACCAAGTTTTGTGTATTAATAATGTGTTCCTTCTTACTGCTAGGTAGTATTCCACGGTTTGGATGTACCACTGTAGCCAGGGCTGCCATAACAAAGTACCATAGACCAGGCAGCTTAATCAACAGAGATTTACTTTCTCACCATTGTGAAGGCTAAAAGACTAAGTAAGGTCAACATGCCATCAGAATTAGTTTCTGGGAGGCCTTTCTTCCTGCCCTGTAGATGACCACCTTCTTGCTGTGTTCTCACATGGCCTTTTCTCTGTGCTCCTGTGGAGAGAGAGAGACCTCTGGGGTCTCGTCCTCTTCTTACAAGGACACCAGTCCTATTTAGGTTAAGACCCGACACGTATGTCCCCCTTTAGCCTTTATTACCTCCTTATGGCTTGTATCTCCAAGTCTAGTCACATTGGGGAGTAGGGGTTCAACAAAGGAATTTTGAGGGGACACAGTTCAGTCTACGCCAATCACAGTTTGTTTAACTAGTCATCCATTGAAGGACATTTGGGTTGTTTCCAGTTTTTGGCTATTAAGAATATAGCTACTATAAACATTTGTGGACAGGTTTGAATATGAACATAAATTTTCATTTCTCTGGGATAAATGCTCAGGAGTGTGATTGCCGAGTTGTGTGGTAGTGATTACATTTTTATAAGCAGGTTCTTCTCTTAGAAATCAGCAGCACGGGAGAAGTGGCTATCATTGGTTTACTTCCCTCTTTCCTACCAACTTTCTGTAGTTACTAGTTTTTTGTTTTAAACAGCTTTATTGAGGTATAATTTCTATACAAAGAACTGTACATATTTAATGTGTACAATTTGATGAGTTTGGTCATACGCAAGTACCTCTAATACCATCATCAGAATCAAGGTAGTAGACATATCCAATATCTACACAAATTTCCTTGTGTCCCTTTGTTTTGGGTGTGCGCGTTTGTGGTAAGAACACTTAACATGAAATCTACCTACCCTCTTAACGAATATTGAAGTGCATAATACTGTGTTGTTAACTATCAGCACTCTTCTATAGCAGATCTCTAGAACTTACTCATCTGGCATAGCTGAAACTTTATATCCATTGAACAAAAACTCCCCATTTTTTCTACCCCCCAACCCCTGGCAACCACTGTTGTATTCTCTGCTTCTATGAGTTTGACTATTATAGATAGCTCATATAAATACTATCAGGCAGTATTTGTTCTGTTTCTGGCTTATTTCACTTTGAATAATGTCATCCAAATTTATCCATATTGTCCCAAAGGGCAGGATTTCCTTCTTTTTGATGGCTAAATAATATTCCATTGTATGTGCCTACCATATTTTCTTTAGCCATTCATATGTTGCTGGATAGTTGAATTGTTTTCCACGTCTTTGCTTTTGTGAGTAATGCTACAATGAACATGGGAATACAGACATTTCTTTGAGATCCTGATTTCAACTCTTTTAGATATATATCCAGAAGTAGGATCATATGGTAGTTCTATTTTTAATTTTTTGAGGAACTTTCTTACTGTTTTCCACAGTAGCTGTACCATTTTGCATTTTCACTAACAGTATACGGGGGTTCCAATTCCTTCATGTCCTTGCCAACAATTATATTTTTATTTATTTATTTTATTTTTTAAATTTCAAAATATTAGGGGGGTACAGAAGTTTTTGTTACATGAATACACTCTATAATGCTGAAGTCAGGGCTTTCAGTGTGCCTGCCACCAGGACAGTGTTCATTATACTCAATAGGTACTTTTTATCCCTCACCCCCTTCTTAGTTTCCAATGTACTTTACATCTTTTTGGGCCCATGTGCACCCATCGTTTAGCTCCTACTTATCAGTGTGAACAAGTGGTGTTTGTTTTTCCATTCCTGAGATACTTATGATAATGGTGTCCAGTTCCATCAAAGCTGCTGCAAATGACATTATTTCATTCCTTTTTCATGGCTGAATAGTACTCCACACACACACACGCTACATTTTCCTTATCTAATCATGAATTGATGGGCACTTAGGTAGATTCCATATCTTTGAAATTGTGAATTGTACTGTGATAAACATTCAAGTGCAGGTGTTTTTTTGACAGAATGATTTCTTTTCCTTTGGGTAGATACCCAGTAGTGGGATTGCTAGATCTAATGGTAGGTCTACTTTTAGCTCTTTGAGGAATCTCCATACTATTTTACATAGAGGTTGTACTAAATTGCAGTCCCACAGTGTATAAGTATATCTTTTTCTCTGCATCCATGCCAGTATCTGTTGTTTTTTAACTTTTTAATGATGGCCATTCTGACAGGATTAAGATGGTATCTCATTGTGGTTTTAATTTGTATTTCTCTGAGAATTCGTGATAGTGAACATGTTTTCATACGTCTGTTGGCCATTTGTCTATCTTCTTTTGAAAAAATTCTGTTCACGTATTTTGCTGGGGTTTGTTTTTTCTTGCTGTTTTGTTTGAGTTCTTTGTAGATTCTGGGTGTTAGTCCCTTGTCAGATGTGTAATTTACGAATATTTTCTCCCATTCCGTAGGTTGTCTATTTACTCTGTTAATCATTTCCTTTGCTGTGCAGAAGCATCTTAATTTAATGAAGTCACATTTATTTATTTTTGTTGCTGTTGTATTTGCCTTTGGGGTCTTAGTTATCAATTCTTTACCCAGACCTATGCCTAGAAGAGTTTTTCCTACATTTTCTTCTAGAATTTTTGGGGCTTCATGCCTTACATTTAAGTCTTTAATCCATCTTGAATTAATTTTTGTATGTGGTGAGAGATGGGATCCTGTTTCATTCTTCTGCATTTGGCTATCCAGTTTTCCCATCACCATTTATTGAATAGGGCATCCTTTCTTTAGTGTATGTGTTTGTCCGTTTTGTCAAAGATCAGTTGGTTGTAGCCATATGGTTTTATTTCTGGGCTCTCTATTCTGTTTCATTGGTCTATGTTTCTACTTTTATACCAGTACCATGCTATATACTATAGCTTACTATATAGCCTTGTAGTATAATTTGAAGTCAGGTAACGTGATGCCTCCAGATTTGTTCTTTTTGCTTAAGACTGTTTTGGCTATTTGGGCTCTTTTTTGGTTGCAAATGAAGCTCAGGGTTATTTTTTTAGATCTGTAAAGTAAGATGTTGGTATTTTGGTAGGAATTGCGTTGAATCTTTAAATTGCTTTGGGCAGAATGGACATTTTGACAATGTTGATTCTACAAATCCATGAACGTGGGATGTTTTTCTATTTGTTTGTGTCACCTACAATTTCTTTCATCAGTGTTTTGTAGTGCTCCTTGTAGAAATCTTTCACCTCCTTGGTCAAATATATTCCTAAGTATTTTGTTTTCTTCATAGCTGTTGTAAATGTTATTGAGTCCTTGATTTGACTCAGCTTGACTGATTTGTGTACATTGATTTTGTAACCTGAGACTTTGCTGAATTTATTTATCACTAGGAGTCTTGGTAGAGTCTTTAGAGTTCTCTAGGTACAAGATCATATTGTTGGCAAACGGGTATAGTTTGACCTCATATTTCCTGATTAGGATGCCCTTTATTTCTTTTTCTTGCTTGATTGTTCTGGCTAGGACTTCTAGTACTATGTTGAATAGAAGTGGTAATAGTGAGCACCCTTATCTTGTTACAGTTCTTAGGGGGAAATTCTTTCAACTTTTCCCCATTTGGTATAATGTTGGCTGTCAGTTTGTCTATATGGCTTCTATAGTTTTGAGGTATGTTCCTTCTATACGTAGTTTGTTAAGGATTTTCAACATGAAAGGGTGCTGGATTTTATTTCTACATCTATCGAGATGATCATATGGTCTTTGTTTTTGCTTCTGGTTATGTAATGAAACACATTTATTGATTTGCATATGTTGAACCATCATTACATCCCTGGGATGAAACCCACTTGATCATGGTGAATTATCTTTTTGATGTGCTGCTGAATTTGGTTTGCTAGTATCTTATTGAGGATTTTTGCATCAGTGTTCATAAAGGATATTGGTCTGTAGTTTTATTTTTTTGTTCTGCCCTTTCCACTTTGATCTGATAAGATACGTGGTATGATTTTTATTTTTATGAATTTGCTGAGACTTGTATTGTGGCCTAAGATATGATCAATCTTAGAAAATGTCCCATGTGTTAATAAGAAGAATATATATTCTGTAGTTTTCGGATAGAATGTTCTGTAAATGTTTGTTAGGTCCATTTGTTGTAGAGTTCCATTTAAGTCCAGTATTTCTTTGTTGATTTTCTGCTTCTGTGATCTGTCCAGTATTGTCAGTGGGGTGTTGAAGACCCCCGCGATTACGATGCTACTGTTTATTTCTTTGCTTAGATCTAGTGGAATTTACTTTAATCAGGGAGCTCCTGTGTTAGGTGCATATATATTTAGGATTGTTATGTCTTCTTGCTAAATTGCCCCCTTTGTCATTATATAATGACCATCTTTGTCTTTTTTTTTTTAACCACTGTTGATTTAAAGTCAATTTTATCTAATATGAGAATGGCTACACCAGCTTGCTTTTGGTTTTCATTTGCTTGGGATGTTTTTTTCCATCTCTTTACCTTGAGTTGGTGTGTGTTTTTGTGAGTTAGATGGGTTTCTTAGAGACAACATATAATTGGGCAATGATTTTTACTTCCATTCAGCCAGTCTGTGTCTTTTAATCGGAACATTAAGACCGTTCATGTTCAGTGTTGGTATTGATATGTGAGGTACTGTTCTATTCATCACGTTGACTGATACCTTGTTTTGTTTTTCCTCCAGTGCTATTGTTTTATAAGAGCTATGAGCTTTAATTTTCAGGTGTTTTTACACTAGTGGGTATCTATTGTACTGTTTCACATATAATGCACTATTGATCATTTCCTGTAGGGCAGGTCTAGTAGTGACAAATTCCCTAGGTATTTGCTTGTCTGGAAAAGTCTTTATATGAAACTTAGTTTTATAGGATACAGAATTGTTGGCTGGCAGTTGTTCTGTTTAAGAAGATTAAAAATGGGACCCCAATCCCTTCTGTGTCATAAGATCTCCCCAGAGAGGTCTGCCGTTAGCCTGATGGGCTTTCCTTTGTAGGTTGGTTGTTGCTTTCATCTTGCAGCTTGTAGAATTTTCTCCTTCATTTTGACTTTGGCCAGGTTCATGACTATGTGTTTTGGCAATGTCCTATTTGCTACGAATCCTCCTGATATTTGATGACCATCTTGTATCTGGATATCTGAATCTCTGGCAATACTAGGGAAGTTTTCCTCAATAATTCCCTCGAATAGATTTTCTATGCTTTTTGCTTTTTCATCTTCTCCCTCAGGGATACCTATAATTTATATATTGGCTAACTTCAAATAGTCCCATATTTCTCTGAGTGATTGTTCATTCTTCTTTATTCTTTTTTTTGCATCTTTGACTGGCCGGGTTAGTTTGAAAGCCTTGTCTTCAAGCTCTGAAATTCTTTCTTATGCTTGGTATAGCCTGTTGTTGAAGCTTTCTGATGTATTTTGGAGTTCCCTAAGTGACTCTTTCTCATTTCTTTAAGTTTTGTTATATCCTTTCTTATGTTGTTTATCTCTTAGTGACTTTTTTTCACTGATGTCCTGAAATATTTTTTTGGCTTCTTTGTGTTGGTT
>NW_012150174.1:2017632-2018897 GCF_000956105.1 Propithecus coquereli
AGCTGAGATTCAGAGTTGGCGTGGGGAGTTTCTGATGCGGCGTTAGAATGGATCATCAACTTCCTGTCCCCAGTCTTTCTCTTTCCATCCTTCCACCTTTATCTCATTGCCAAAGTTCTGGAGCTGGAACTCTGGCTGTCCCCTCCTCCTCTGGCCACTGGGGGCCCAGTCCTCGCTCTCTGATGAATGTGTCTGGAAGCAACTGCTTTGTCCTATTACCATTCCAAAGATACTTGAGGCGTGAGGCCCATTTTATTAAGATAGTTATTGAACAGCAGTGTCAGTAAAAAAGAGATAGAATAAGTCTGCACTTATCTGCATGTTAGACTACATGTTACTACAAATTACCCCAACTTTAAAAAAATTATTTTTTTAAGTTGACAAATAATTGTACGTATTCATGGGGTACATAGTGATGTTTCAATGCATAAAATGTATGGTGATCAGATCAGGATAATAACTGTATCCATTGTCTCAAGTATTTATCATTTCTTTGTGTTGGACCATTCAGTATCCTTCTAGCTGTTTGAAACTATATAATGTATTATTGTTAACTATAGTTATCCTAAAGTGGTATAGAACACTAGAACTTACTCCTCCTATATAGCTGTAATTTTGTATCCTTTAACAAATCTCTCCCTTTCCCCATCCTTCCCAGACTCTAGTATCTAGTATGTTCTACATTTTACTTCTATGTAATCAACTTTTTATAGCTTCCACATAAGAGTGAGAACATGCAGCGTTTAACTTTCTGTTCCTGGCTTATTTTGCTTAACGTAATGTCTTCCTTTTCCATCCATGTTGCTGCAAATGACAGGATTTTGTTCTTTTTTATGGCTGAATAGTAATCCATGGTATATATATATATACCACATTTCTTTTAGCAATATAATTAAGGGAGGAAAAGTGCTGGATTTGGAGATAGTAGGCCAGTTTAAAATCTAGTTTTGCCTGTGTGTTATCAGGAGGCCTGGGTTTGTATTTAAGTGCCTACATGTGATAACACCTGAATGTATGTGATGTCATTGTTTCTAGACCCATTCATCAGATAGATCTGGGAAATACACACACACACACACACACACACACACACACACACACATTTTTACATACACACACCTATATTTATCTATCTCTACCAGAAACCATGAATTTATACTAATCCCTTCAGTTACTATCCAATATTACATGGTTGATTCTAGCCTTCCTCCTTTTCATATCTGTAACTTTCCTCTCCTCTCTAATAGTGAGGCATCTGGCTCCTT
>NW_012150174.1:2018947-2020634 GCF_000956105.1 Propithecus coquereli
TTAGTGAAGTTGAGAATCTTCATGTGTTTATTGGTCATTTGTATATCTTCTTGGAGAAATGTCTATTTAAAAGTCCTTTGTGTATTTTTTAAGTGGATTCTTTTTTTTTTGTTATTGAGTTTTAGGACTTCTCTGTATATTCTGGATATTAATCCTTATCACATATCTGAAATCTCTTTTAATCTATAATTTTTATCCTCTCTTCTTTTCCCCTTGGCAATTTATTTATTGAAGAGATTGTAAGTTTTGTTTCATTTCAACACTGTGCTTTGTTCACATTGTGCTTAGTGGTCATAGTTTTTTTTTGCCCCCACCAAGCAGCCTTGTCTGTTTATATCCTAAAGGACCATAGGTTATAAGATACTTCAGAGGAGCAGAACCCTAATGTTGCTGTTGAGTGACAGATCCTAGTTGCATACACTTAACTGTGGACCAAATACATTGAATTTCATCTACACATTTGAGGTTCAGAACACAGGTACATGAGTTATATTCAGTGGACATAAAAATAAAAGGCCATTCCACTGAAATCATGGCTATTAAGAGGCTATCTTGCAGTCACAAATATGTGTTTATTTGGCAATGAGAAATCTTAGGTGTTAGGAGAGCTGAGTCCTAGCATTTTCTGTGCTGCTACCTCCCTATATGTCCTTGACCAATCACTTCCTTTCTGCAGGGGCTCAGTTTTCTCATGTGGTAAGTGTGAGGAACGGACTTGATGGTCTTTAAGGTTATTTTCTGCTTGATCTAGAGTCTGAGTTGTCCTTCAGGTTAATCCTTAACAAGGTGTCATTCCAGTGAGTTGATTCTGGAGTAGTCAATTCACTGGAACTTTTTGGAGGAAGTTTTACTGTATTGGAATTTTCTTTGATGGTCTTAGATTGCCCTGAAGACTGGATTTGTGAATGGCTTGGTGGTAATCCCTATGACCAGTAGACCCCTTGAAGCGATGAAGCTTCTCCATAACACTTATGTTCACTGAGAATGAACTGGGAATTTCCCATAGCAGTAGGGTTTAAGGAGCAATCTGGTCTTATCCTGATGTGCATTTTCTCTGTTTTCTCTTCTTTCTTGAGAAGTGAATGGCATTATGTTCCAGTGGGGGACTGGTCTGGCATCATCTGGACGACGATTGTGCCCTGGGCAGCCTCTCCCATTGTTTTTGACAGCAAAGGAACCAAGCAGAGTGACAGGTGAGACCCTTATTTTTTCTTAATCTCATATTTATTCTTTGTCAGGAAGTAGAGACATAGACATGCAGAAAATGAGTAAATGGATTTTTACTTTTGGTATTTCTTGGTCTCTCTGTCTAACTCTGTCAGTCTTGCTGGTTTGCTTTTTTTTTTTTTTTTTTAAAGAGACAGGGTCTCACCCTGTTGCCGAGGCTGGTCTTGAACTCCTGGCCTCAAGTGATCCTCTTGCCTCAGCCTCCCACATAGCTGGGATTGTAGGTGTGAGCCACTGTGCCTGGTTTGCTGGGTTTTTTTGTGGGCCCAGTATAAGCAACCCTCTTTGTTGCCAGAGTTTGGAAACCATTGAGAGACAGATGCAAGTCAGGTAGGTGGAGATCAAAATGATAGCTCTAGAACTGTTAAAAGCTAGGTTGGAAGACATGATTTAGGTGTTTGGAAATAATGTGTAGTAATAGTGAGCCTCTAAATTCTGAATTTCAACTTGAATTTACCCA